>NC_143022.1:86841784-87114284 GCF_057628025.1 Oncorhynchus mykiss | reverse complement strand
ATACCCTCCCTATCTCTCACAGTGATCCAGACAGACATACCCTCCATCTCTCTCACAGAGACCCTGACAAACCCTCCCTTCCTCTCACAGAAACTCAGACAGACCAACCCTCCCTCCCTTTCACAGAGACCCAGACAGACCCTCCCTCTCACAGAGACCGACAGACCCTCCCTCCCTCTCACAGAGACTCAGACAGACCCTCACTCTGTCTCACAGAGACCCAGACAGATCGACTCTCCCTCCCTCCCTCCCTCTCTCCCTCCCTCTTTCCCTCCCTATCTTTCACAGAGACCTACACAGGCCCTCCCTGTTACAGAGACACAAACCCTCCCTCTCACAGAGACCGACAGACCCTCCCTCCATCTCACAGAGACCCAGACAGACCCTCCTGCCGTCTCACAGAGACCAGACAGAGGTACAGTGTCCCTCTCACAGACACCCAAACAGAGGGACACTCATCCTCTCACAGACACCCAAACAGAGGGACACTCACCCTCTCACAGACACCCAAACAGAGGGACACTCACCCTCTCACAGACACCCAAACAGAGGGACACTCACCCTCTCACGGAGACCCAAACAGAGGGACACTCACCCTCTCACGGACACCCAAACAGAGGGACACTCACCCTCTCACAGACACCCAAACAGAGGGACACTCACCCTCTCACAGACACCCAAACAGAGGGACACTCACCCTCTCACAGACACCCAAACAGAGGGACACTCACCCTCTCACAGACACCCAAACAGAGGGACACTCACCCTCTCACAGACACCCAAACAGAGGGACACTCACCCTCTCACAGACACCCAAACAGAGGGACACTCACCCTCTCACAGACACCCAAACAGAGGGACACTCACCCTCTCACAGACACCCAAACAGAGGGACACTCACCCTCTCACAGACACCCAAACAGAGGGACACTCACCCTCTCACAGACACCCACTGCCTTCAGTGAATCAACAGATTAACCTGTTGACTGAATACAAATCTACATATACATTTCTCCAATGTATCCCCTCTCGCTCTCTCTCTCAATTCAATTCAAAGGGTTTTATTGGCATGGGAAACACATGTTTACATTGTCAAAGAAAATGGAATAGACAATAAACAAAAGGGAAGTAAACAATCAGTAAACATTACACTCACATTACAAATGTTTTAAGAGAATATAGACATTTCAAATGTTATATTATTGTCTATGTACAGTGTTGTAACACACACACACACACACACACACACACACACACACACACACTGTTGTAAATGGTGAAGGAAGTCTGTTGTGATTTATTTTACCACACCCTCCCAGGGCCTCTTCTTCTTTGCCTTTGTGTCGTTGCTGGGTTTACAGGGCTCCCTGCCACACCCTTTAGTGTGTGTGTGGTGTGTGTGTGGTGTGTGTGTGTGTGTGTGTGTGTGTGTGTGTGTGTGTGTGTGTGTGTGTGTGTGTGTGTGTGTGTGTGTGTGTGTGTGTGTGTGTGTGTGTGTGTGTGTGTGTGTGCGTGCGTTTGTGTGTGTGTTTACGAGCAGAGTGTCTGTGTCTACCATGGAGAACACAGATGTGGAGCCAGCAACAGTAACCACAGACCCATAAAGACATTGAAAAGAGTCCTTCTACCAGCCAAGAACACACCAATGTCACCCCATCTCAGTCTCTCTGTGGGGCCCTTGGGTTCTTCTTTTCTCAAAGACTAAAGGCGCATCTCAAACATCTGAGTGACATCCTCTCCTTTTTTACTGATGTGAAAGAGTAGCTGAATAGCTGAAAGCAAAATCCCAGTAGACATCATCCACCATACTGTTTTCACTAACCCTGTGTTTTCAGATGACATTGATACACTATTTCTTATTAAGAGTGCAAAAAAAGTGCAGAAAAAAGTGCAACATTTAGTTAAGGTGAAACAGTAGGAACCATTGCTGGAATGTCCATCTACACCAGGGATGTTTTTTTAAGTATTTTATTTCCCCTTTATTTAACCAGGGAGGCCAGTTGAGAACAAGTTCTCATTTACAACTGCGACCTGGCCAATATAAAGCATAGCAGTGCAACACAAACAACAACACAGAGTTACACATGGAATAAACAAACATATAGTCAGTAACACAACAGAAAAATAATCATAAAAAAGTAGCAAAGTAATTACAGTTTAGCAGATTAACACTGGAGTGATAGATGAGCAGACGATGATGAGCAGATGATGATGAGCAGATGATGATGAGCAGATGATGATGAGCAGATGGTGGTGTGTAAGTAGTGATACTGGTGTGCAAAAGAGCAGCCAAGTAAATAAAAACTATTTGGGGATGAGGTAGTAAGATTGGGTGGGCTATTTACAGATGGACTATGTACAGCTGCAGCGATCGGTTAGCTGCTCAGATAGCTGATGTTTAAAGTTAGTGAGGGAAATGTAAGTCTGCAGCTTCAGCGATTTTTGCAATTCGTTCCAGTCACTGGCAGCAGAGAACTGGAAGGAAAGGTGGCCAAAGGAGGTGTTGGCTTTGGGGATGACCAGTGAGATACACCTGCTGGAGCGCGTGCTACGGGTGGGTGTTGTTATCGTGACCAGTGAGCTGAGATAAGGCAGAGCTTTACCTAGCATAGACTTATAGATGACCTGGAGCCAGTGGGTCTGGCGACGAATATGTAGCGAGGGCCAGCCGACTAGAGCATACAGGTCGCAGTGGTGGGTGGTATGAGGCGCTTTGGTAACAAAACGAATGGCACTGTGATAGACTGCAACCAATTTGCCGAGTAGAGTATTAGAAGCTATTTTGTAGATGACATCGCCGAAGTCGAGGATCGGTAGGATAGTCAGGTTTACTAGGGTAAGTTTGGTGGCGTGAGTGAAGGAGGCTTTGTTGCGAAAAAGAAAACCGATTCTAGATTTGATTTTGGATTGGAGATGTTTAATATGAGTCTGGAAGGAGAGTTTACAGTCTAGCCAGACCTCTAGGTAGTTGTAGTTGTCCACGTATGGGCAACTGGTGCCTTTTGAAGGCCCGCAGATCAATATATAGAATTCATCTGTTGACAGGTAGAATAATAGAATACACAAGGTGAAATTTCGAAATTTGGTTGTGCATTAGCAGTTTCTCTTGTTACATTATGTCAGTCACTGACAGTCACTTAATTAGCCCATCGAGAGCTTGGGACTTTAAGGTTCGATCTGGATTTTTGTCCATTTGTTACTGACATGGCCTTGTTCTGTTCAGTGTTCTCTACCTTCATAAAGTATTCAGACACCTTGACTTCTTCCACATTTTGTTACTTTACAGCTTTATTATATATATATATATATATATATATATTTTTTTAATCCTCAGCAATCTACACACAATACCCCATAACGACAATGCGAAAATAGGTTAGTTGATTTTTTTTGCACATTTATTTTAAATAAAAAACAGAAATACCTTATTTACATAAGTATTCAGTGGTAAATTCAATTGATTGGACATGATTTGGAAAGGCGCACACCTGTCTCTATAAGCTCCCTCATTTGAAAGTGCATGTCAGAACAAAAACCAAGCCATGAGGTCGAAGGAATTGTCCATAGAGCGCCAAGACAGGAGTGTGTCGAGGCACAGATCTGGAGAAGGGTACCAAAACATTTCTTCAGCATTGAAGGTCTCCAAGAAAAGAGTGGCCGCCATCATTCCTGGAAGCCAGCTCACCACCTCTCACCAGCTCACCACCTCTCACCAGCTCACCACCTCTCACCAGCTCACTACCTCACCACCTCTCAGCAGCTCACCACCTCTCACCAGCTCACCACCTCTCACCAGCTCACCACCTCTCACCAGCTCACCACCTC
This sequence comes from Oncorhynchus mykiss, assembly GCF_057628025.1. Lineage (NCBI taxonomy): Eukaryota > Metazoa > Chordata > Actinopteri > Salmoniformes > Salmonidae > Oncorhynchus > Oncorhynchus mykiss. The sequence continues at coordinate 87,110,459 of NC_143022.1, read as the reverse complement.
TCACCAGCTCACTACCTCACCAGCTCACCACCTCACCACCTCTCACCAGCTCACCACCTCTCACCAGCTCACCACCTCTCACCAGCTCAATACCTCACCACCTCTCACCAGTTCACTACCTCTCCAACTCTCACCAGCTCACCACCTCTCACAAGCTCAATACCTCACCACCTCTCACCAGCTCACCACCTCTCACCAGCTCACCACCTCTCACCACCTCACCACCTCTCACCAGCTCTCACCAGCTCACCACCTCTCACCACCTCACCACCTCTCACCAGCTCTCACCAGCTCTCCACCTCTAACCAGCTCACCACCTCTCACCTCTCACCACCTCTCCACCAGCTCACCACCTCTCTACCTCTCACCAGCTCACCAGCTCACCACCTCTCACCAGCTCTCACCAGCTCACCACCTCTCACCAGCTCTCACCAGCTCTCCACCTCTAACCAGCTCACCACCTCTCACCTCTCACCACCTCTCCACCAGCTCACCACCTCTCTACCTCTCACCAGCTCACCACCTCACCACCTCTCACCAGCTCACCACGTATCACCAGCTCACTACCTCTCACCAGCTCACCACCTCTCCACCTCTCACCAGCTCTCACCACCTCTCACCAGCTCACCAGCTCACCAGCTCACTAACTCTCACCAGCTCACCACCTATCACCAGCTCACCACCTATCACCAGCTCCACCACCTCTCACCAGCTCACTGCCTCTCACCAGCTCACCAGCTCACCACCTCTCACCGGCTCACCACCTCTCACCAGCTCACCACCTCTCACCAGCTCACCACCTCTCACCACCTCTCACCAGCTCACCACCTCTCACCAGCTCACTACCTCTCACCAGCTCACCACCTCTCACAAGCTCACCACCTCTCCACCTCTCACCAGCTCACCACCTCTCACCAGCTCACCACCTCTCACCAGCTCACCACCTCTCACCAACTCACTGCCTCTCACCAACTCACTACCTCTGTTAAATAAGACACAGACTACACAGTGAGATCAGATGAACCTTCACCACAGGATGGAAAGGGGAAAGGTCATTAAAACAGCATACAGGGGCACTGGGGAGGGTGAGAGCCACCCAGATTGAATCCTAAGAAGGCCTTGCTGTCATGGAGAACACCAACAGACAGACAATGGGAGCTTGGGCATAGCCTATCTGTCAAACTGACAGAGACACCCACAGACAGCTTTGGCTATCTGAGAAAATAGTGAATAAACCAGACTAAAAGATTAGAAACCAGACTAAAAGATTAGAAACCAGACTATTTCTATGGATGCCTGACTCATACGCTACATCCCTTTCAGATTCAAAACATCACTGAATCAAAGGAACATTTGAACTTTTGCCAAAAGTTAGGTACATTTTCTTTAGCAGCAGCTATTGGCTAGTGGCTAGTGGGAGAGAGCTAAAGAGAAACATGAGAATTACATTTCCAGGGGAAACCACCGTCACTATTTTTCTGGATGTGCCACTCTTGGCTGCAATGACATCACAGAAGTTGGTACATTTCACACAAGAGTTCTGAGTCGGAACAGAAGCACGCTTTGTTAGGAGTTCCATCACCATAGAAACACATAGAACTACGCCACACACTCTGACTTCAGGTCAGAAATCAGAAGGACCCGGTGGTACAGAGAAAAAAGTCCCAAAATCAATACATTACTTTCATGTTTTGAAGTTTAAAAGATAGGAGTCTGTGAAGTGAACATCTAACCACGTTTGATGACCAAAGACCCAGACAAACAGACCCACGGTTGTATTGGGATGCCAAGGTTGCTTTACGGAATAAATAAGAACATTGTGTGAGAACTGAAAAAAAAGCATAATCGTGACATGGACACTCCTGTGCCTTCAGGATAAGAGCTGTGAAGATGCTGACCTAGTTAGACACCAGGCTTACTGTCCATTCGTTTACTCCAATTAGGGGACTGGTAATAGGGTTAGGGAAAATAATAAAGGAGAATATATTAAAATATATACAGTAACAGTCAAAAGTTTGGACACACCTACTCATTCAACATCAACTTTTCAGAGGCGACTGCGTGAATCAGGCCTTCATGGTCGAATTGCTACAAAGAAACTAATACTAAAGGACACCAATAATAAAAAGAGACTTGCTTGGGCCAAGAAACATGAGCAATGTACATTAGACCGGTGGAAATCTGTCCTTTGGTCTGATGAGTCCAAATTTGAGATTTTTGGTTCCAACCGCCGTGTCTTTGTGAGAAGCAGAGTAGGTGAACGGATGATCTCCGCATGTGTGGATCCCACCATGAAGCATTGAGGAGGAGGTGTGATGGTGTGGGGGTGCTTTGCTGGTGACATCGTCTGTGATTTATTTAGAATTCAAGGCACACTTAACCAGCACGGCTACCACAGCATTCTGCAGCGATACGCCATCCCATCTGGTTTGGGCTTAGTGGGACTATAATTTGTTTTTCAACAGGACAATGACCCAACACACCTCCAGGCTGTGTAAGGGCTATTTGACCAAGAAGGAGAGTGATGGAGTGCTGCATCAGATGACCTGGCCTCCACAATCACCCAACCTCAACCCAAATGAGATAGTTTGGGATGAGTTGGACCGCAGAGTGAAGGAAAAGCAGCCAACAAGTGCTCAGCATATGTGGGAACTCCTTCAAGACTGTTGGAAAAGCATTCCAAGTGAAGCTGGTTGAGAGAATGCCAAGAGTGTGCAAAGCTTTCATCAAGGCAAAGGGTAGCAACTTTGAATAATCTAAAATACATTTAGATTTGTTTAACACTTTTTTGGTTACTACATGATTCCATATGTGCTATTTCATAGTGTTGATGTCTTCACTATTATTATACAATGTAGAAAATAGTAAAAATAAAGAAAACCCCTTGAATGAGTAGGTGTGTCCAAACTTTTAACTGGTACTGTATATACAGTATTTACAAAAAATGTATATGGGGGATTGGAAATGACACAGCCATTGATGGAAGCCACAATCTATCTGCAATATTAAAGCTGATCTACCCGCTAAAAAATATATACAGTATATAAAAAAATATATATATATATATTATGCGATATGATAAGGGGTGGAGCATGGGTTAGGCCTAGTCGTTAAAATGGCATGTTATGGTTCTAAAGCACAGTGCCTCTGTCCTCTCTAGCATGGCCTCCTAGTGACCACCAAGCACTGAGGAATACCCGTCTTCCCTTCCTGGGAAGTGTGGAAGTTCCATGTGTTTCCAGCTCCACCCAAAGAGCCTTAACCCCACTGAGAATTAGTGATGGTTCACACGCACACACAGGCACGCAGATGTGCGCGCACACGCACACACACACACATAAACGCATGCACTCTCTCACACCACACACACTTGCGCACACATACACGATCATGCTCGCACAAACAGGCACGCAGACACACACACAAACATAAAAGCATGTACACATGCACACACACACAGTCCTAACCTTACCCCTGGGAGAGATGGATGGTTTACAGTACTCCCACCCCCTCTAATCAAGAGTGAGCTAGTGTGGCGGGTGGGTCATTGAGCCCAGATGAAACCCATTTCCTCTCTAGTCTAACCCAACATGAGCTACGGCAGATTCCTGGTCTTGTTACTGTGTGTATATGTAGGCTAGCAGACAGCCCTCTAATGCTCCAACCAACTGAGCCATCAGAACCAAAGACAAAAAATTGTATTTTTCAATAAATTCTTAATTCATAATCTGATAATATCAAGCTGTGTTTTTATCTCTGTGATCAGTGTTTATGAAGCTAAGACAACCTCCCACCAGGAAGTTGACGCTTCAATAATACCAGAAATACTGCAATATTACATCACCCGAGGACCTGTCCTTAGTGCTGAGTGATTTGCTTTTTGAGGTCGGTTTGGATTCGGTTCAATTATTAAAAAATAATAATGGTTTCTATTTTGATCTTTTTTTAAAGATTTTTACATTAAATGCACAATGCATTATGTGCATCTGCTTATCACTTCAATACACTTCAATACAGATGCACCAATATGACATTTTTGGCCGATACCGATATCCAATATTTTCCTTGCCAAAAAACCTGATACCGTTAACCAATATTACAAATTTTAGCAGCCTTTTAAGCATTCTAGTACAGTTAAATAGTAGAAACACATACACACACTGACCAACAAGTTATTTTGTTGGCATATACGTATGTCCATCTTGTCCAGCTGTGTCTGTAACATTTCACGTAAACCCTGTTTCTTGTCTGCATGGAAGTAGCGGTCCTTGTACCTAGCATTGAGCATGTAAGTAGCGGTCCTTGTACCTAGCATCAAGCATGGAAGTAGCGGTCCTTGTACCTAGCATCGAGCATGGAAGTAGCGGTCCTTGTACATAGCATTGAGCATGTAAGTAGCGGTCCTTGTACATAGCATCAAGCATGGAAGTAGCGGTCCTTGTACCTAGCATCGAGCATGGAAGTAGCGGTCCTTGTACCTAGCATCGAGCATGAAAGTAGCGGTCCTTGTACATAGCATTGAGCATGGAAGTAGCGGTCCTTGTACCTAGCATCGAGCATGGAAGTAGCGGTCCTTGTACCTAGCATCAAGCATGGAAGTAGTGGTCCTTGTACCTAGCGTCGAGCATGGTGGCGACACAGTAAAGAGGCTCAGAGAGAATGCCACCGAATCGCTTGTTCACAGCCTCTAGTAGAGTACTTTTGCAAGTTTAACCCCACAGTCTGTGTCGGCAGTTTTGTTGAGCAGGTGTTTCAATGCCACGACAGAGGGTATCACGTCTGCTGCAGACGGAGTTGATGAGCTTATTTCTCCAGTCAGTTGTTCGAATGGAGCTAGCTAGTGTGTTCATGTTTCCAAGTTTAAAACATGTTCTCAAATGCTATTGAAATGGCAGCAGCGGTATGAGAACCAGCACATTCTTTAGCATGCAATATGGCTTTCCTCAGTATGAAATCCTCGTCGACCCACTGTGCTGTCAGGCTCAGCATGCTCATTGGGCTGACATCGCTGGTCCAGATGTCAGTCGTGAAGCTAATAGCAGTGACGCCCATAGCAAGTAGCTCATGGATGTGCGTTCCAAGAATACTGTGTAACTCCGGTAGCACAACATCTGAAAAAGAGTGCCTACTTGGTAGTGTGTACCGGGGCTCGAGGTGCTCGGCCAGTCGGCGAAAGCCAACATCATCCACGACAGAGAACGGTTGATTGTCAAGGGCAATGAATTCCAGTATCTTGGCGTTAATGGATTTCGCCTTTGATTGTCTCGCTGAAATGTTCTTACTCTTTCAAATGACTGCTCATCTTGAGCTTGTTTAGTTGTTGGAGGTTAGTTTTTTTCTGCTTTAGTTCTAAGTAGTCTGTGGGGGATGCACTTTCAAATGAGTAATTAGGTTTGTGGTATTGAATGATTTCACTTTCTCCCCTCCCCGGGAAATAATAGCAACACAAACGTTGCATTTGGCCTTTTTGTTATCTTCCTTTGAAACTTCCAGATAGATCCACACAGCAGACATTGTGGGCTAGGTTAGGAATGCTGTGTTGCACGTGTAGCGCAATATTTTTGGTGACGTCGTTACGTCATCTACCTACGTTATATAGGTATGCATGTCAGCTTTGACATCGGTTTTGTACATTGGGGTTAATCTCGACATCAGACCGATGCCGATGTTGGCATTATTAGCTAATATTGGTCCGATATATTGTGCATCCCTACTTATTAACCACCATTTATTCACATTATTTTACTTTATTAAAATATTTCAGTTGTTGTGTATATTTAATTTGTTTTTTGACTTTATTATTATTATTATTTCATTCCAAGTCATCATCATCTCATCTCTATAGAGCTGCTGCCTGACAAAATCAATACTTTTGTGATTCTTCAAAGTAAAATAAGACATACTTTTATGACTGCTGAATACCTCTAATCACTTAGATCATATATTTTCAGGTAGAGATACCTCGCAAAGCAACTGCCCTCTACATCTATTTTCTGTCTCTTCTGTCCCACTCAGTGTCTGCTCCGCACTAACCCAACATAGCAGGTGTAATAGAAACACACAGACCTGACCAGTAGGCACGCAATGGATTATGGTCATTGTAGTTAATTACCATGTTTGACACTAAACTATGTAGAATATCGTCCTGTTGGAAACAACTCCCTACTACACCGCATAGTTCGGGCTTGATCTGATTTATCTCTAGAGAAACTGCACATTGAGCTCACAGAAAATAACAAAATGGAATTCTAATAATTGAACCGACATCGGTCAATTAGTTGTTTAAAAAAGAAAAAATAAGCGGAATATCGGTTGATAGCAGTACCTATCCTCCATCTCTGAACAGCAGTGAGAGAATAATGTTACAATCTAATAAAAGCAGTCGACACACACACGCACGCACACACACTCTTACGCACACACACACACGCACACACACACGCACACACACACGCACGCACACTCTTACGCACACACACACACACACACGCACGCACACACACTCTTACGCACACACACACACTCTTACGCACACACCCACAAACACGCCAGTGTGAATAAGCTGAGGAGTGCTGGTTGATGTGGTATTGTTGGCTGTGATCCAGTGCTGTGGGTAAACTCTACAGGTCAATAAATGGGCCAGTCTGTGTGATTCTCACCTAGGGAGAGTTTCCTGCTGAATGGGAAGAGGATGTAGCTAACAAACGATCAGGGACAAAGACAGAAGCATGCACACACAGCTAGAGAGTCTCACAGCGAGGGGTCATGTTAGAGAATGGAGGGCGGGGTTGTCTCCTCTCTGGACTCATAACAAGCAACTGAGGAAATAGCTATCAAGACACCACACACAGTCATGCACACACACTGTTTCCTTTCTCCATTTCTCACACTATGGGTCTCCATGACCTGTACTGAGATTAAGTCAGATAGAGAGAGAGACAGACAGACACAGACAGATGGGCGGACATGTTTACGGACATATTCAATCAATCCTTATCCCAGTCTGCTGTCCCCACATGCTTCAAGATGGCCACCATTGTTTCTGTTCCCAAGAAAGCTAATGTAACTGAACTAAATTACTATCGCCCCGTAGCACTCCCTTCTGTCATCATGAAGTGCTTTGAGAGACCTGTCAAGGATCATATCACCCTAGACCCACTTCAATTTGCTTACTTCCCCAATAGGTCCACAGACAATGCAATCGCCATCACACTGCACACTGCCCTATCCCATCTGGACAAGAGGAATACCTATGTAAGAATGTTGTTCATTGACTACAGCTCAGCATTCAACACCATAGTACCCTCCAAACTCATCGATAAGCTTGAGACCCTGGGGCTCGATCCCGCCCTGTGCAACTGGGTCCTGGACTTTCTGACGGGCCGGCCCCAGGTGGTGAATGTAGGAAGAAACATTTCCACTCCGCTGATCTTCAACACTGGGGCCCCACAAGGGGGCGTTCTCAGCCCCCTCCTGTACTCCCTGTTTACCCACAACTGCGTGGCCATGCACGCCTCCAACTCAATCATCAAGTTTGCAGGCGACCCAACAGTGGTAGGCTTGATTACCAACAACGACGAGACAGCCTACAGGGAGGAGGAGAGGGCCCTCAGAGTATGGTGTCAGGAAAATAACCTCTCACTCAATGTCAGCAAAACAAAAGAGATGATCGTGGACTTCAGGAAACTGCAAAGGGAGCACCCCCATCTCCACATCGACAGGACAGCAGTGGAGAATGTGGAAAGTTTCTCTGTGTACATATCACCGACAAACTGAAATGGTCCATGCACACAGACAGTGTAGTGAAAAAGGCACAACCGCGCCTCTTCAACCTCAGGAGGCTGAAAAAATGTGGCTTGTCACCTAAAACCCTCACTAACTTTTATAGGTGCACAACTGAGAGCATCCTGTCGGGCTGTATCACCGCCTGGTACGGCAACTGCACTGTCCACAACCACAAGGCTCTCCAGAGGGTGGTGCAGTCTGCGCAATGCATCACCAGGGGCAAACTACCTGCCCTCCAGGACACCTACAACACACGATGTCACAGGAAGACAAAAAAGATCCTCAAGGACAACAACCACCCGAGCCACTGCCTGTTCACCCCGCTATCATCCAGAAGGCGAGGTCAGTACAGGTGCATCAAAGCGGGGACCGAGAGACTGAAAAACAGCTTCTATCTCAAGGCCATCAGATTGTTAAACAGCCACCAACAGCACAGAGAGGCGGCTGCCTACCTACAGACTTGATATCATTGACCACTTTAATAAATGGAACACTAGTCACTTTAATAATGCCACTTTAAGAATGTTTACATATCTCGCATTACTCATCTCATATGTATATACTGTATCCTTCACTATCTATTCTTTACTATCTATTGCATCTTAGCCGCTCTGTCACTGCTCATCCATATATTTTATACTTACAGTTGAAGTCGGAAGTTTACATACACTTAGGTTGGAGTCATTAAAACCCATTTCTCAACCACTCTACAAATTTCTTGTTAACAAACTATAGTTTTAGCAAGTCAGTTAGGACGTCTACTTTGTGCATGACATGTCATTTTTCCAACAATCTTTTACAGACAGATGATTTCACTTATAATTCACTGTATTACAATTCCAGTGGGTAAGAAGTGTACATACACTAAGTTGACTGTGCCTGTAAGTTGACTGTGCCTTTCCTCTAGAGATGAACGTACTTTGGTGCGAAAAGTGCAAATCAATCCCAGAACAACAGCAAAGGACATTGTGAAGGAAATAGGTACAAAAGTATCTATATCCACAGTAAAACGAGTCCTATATCGACATAACCTGAAAGGCCGCTCAGCAAGGAAGAAGCCACTGCTCCAAACCCGCCATAAAAAAAGCCTGACTACGTTTTGCAACTGCATATGGGGACAAACATCATACGTTTTGGAGAAATGTCCTCTGGTCTGATGAGGAAAAAGGAGGAAAAAGGGGGAGGCTTGCAACCCGAAGAACACCATCCCAAATGTGAAGCACGGGTGTGGCAGAGTCATGTTGTGGTGGTGCTTTGCTGTAGGAGGGACTGGTGCACTTTACAAAATAGATGGCATCATGAGGTTTGAAAATTATGTGGATATATTGAAGCAACATCTCAAGACATCAGTCAGGAAGTTAAAGCTTGGTCGCAAATGGGTCTTCCAAATGGACAATAACCCCAAGCATACTTCCAAAGTTGTGTCAAAATGGCCTAAGGACAACAAAGTCAATGTATTGGAGTGGCCATCACAAAGCCCTGACCTCAATACTATAGAAAATTTGTGAGCAGAACTGAAAAAGCATGTGCGATCAAGGAGGCCTACAAACCTGACTCCGTTACACCAGCTCTGGCAGGAGGAATGGGCCAAAATTCACCCAACTTATTGTGGGAAGCTTGTGGGAGGCTACCTGAAATGTTTGACCCAAGTTAAACAATTTAAAGGCAATGCTACCAAATACTAATTGAGTGTATGTAAACTTCTGACCCACTGGGAATGTGATGAAAGAAATACAAGCTGAAATAAATCATTTTCTCTCCTATTATTCTGACATTTCACATTCTTAAATTAAATTGCTGATCCTAACTGACCTAAAACAGGGAATATTTACTGGGATTAAATGTCAGGAATTGTTTAAATGTATTTGGCTAAGGTGTATGTAAACTTCCGACTTCAACTGTATATATTCTTATCCCATTCCTTTACTAGATTGTGTGCATTAGGTTTTGTTGTGGAATTTGTTAGATATTAAGTTTGTTTGTTTGTTGTGAAATGGTTAGATATTACCTGTTAGATACTGCTGTCAGATCTAGAAGCATAAGCATTTTGCTACACTCATAATAACATCTGCTAACCATGTGTATGTGACCAATAAAATGTGATTTGATTTGACACAGATAGACACACAGACAGTGTGTTTGGTTACCTCTAAAAAACATTCCTCTGGTGCCATTGGTGGAAATCAGATCCAGGTCGACTCCATGAGAGACATAGATCCAGTCATACAAACCTCAGGGTGCCTCTGGGTTCAAATGTCAAACAGCATCCATATACGGTCACACTGGACTGGTTGCACAAAAGATGAAGCTTCATAACAAGGCCTATTTTCATTGTCAGAACTCCACTGACCCAGCCAGTCTGGCTGAATCTGTATGGAACAACAGGGAATAGCTAGGCCTGTTCTGACAACTCCTGGAGGAAAATGGTATGTGTTACTTCATTCACATTTCAACGTTAAGAATCGTCCTCAGGGTGCTTGAACGTTAGAGAAGCCATGCCAAGCTAAGCCCGACCTACCTTATGTTGCATGCTGTGTTGAATGAACAGCCACGGCCACTTGAAATAACATGTAGTTTGGAGCTCATCAACCCTCATCTCCACTCAGGAACACTCCCTCTGCACTGTACTAATGGGAGAGAGAGTGCTCTGCTACAGGCATTGATGGTGGCTGAACTGGGCCTCCTCTGTGTGCGAAAAACACCTAGAAACTAAGCTTGTGCAGAGACACAGAGAGCTTCTTCAGTATATAAGGAACACCTAGAAACTAAGCTTGTGCAGAGACACAGAGAGCTTCTTCAGTATATAAGGAACACCTAGAAACTAAGCTTGTGCAGAGACACAGAGAGCTTCTTCAGTATATAAGGAACACCTAGAAATTAAGCTTGTGCAGAGACACAGAGAGCTTCTTCAGTATATAAGGAACACCTAGAAATAAAGAACACACACAGAAGTGTAAGGATGGAACACCTGGAGACGCTGAGATTATGTGTGCCGGTTGCCTTAACAACGACCCCTGTGAAGCCCGGTGATTAGCCCAGAGGTCACAACCTTTGACCTTAGCCAGTTGATCATGACAAGCTGGCCGTTCAACACCCCACCGCACACACACTTTCTCTCTCTCTCTCACACACACACACCAGAACAACAAGGTGGACAGTTTAACCCCAGTAAGTCCCAGTGAGGGGATGTCGTGGCTAATAAACTAACATCTGGGAGAGTTACAACCATTAGTTGAGCTCTGAGACTCGGACCAAAAAACCCAATGAAATCAGACTCCCTATGTCTTAAAGTGTACAAACACTTTCATATCCAAGATGTGAAGGAGGAAAACACGTTGTCTGTATTGAGATCAGGATTCAAGGGAAGGGAAGCATTTGAGAAATGGGCTGGAAGCAACGTAAACCCTCTCACCATATCAAGTTATAGGTCTAACACAATATTTCTCCAATTACTTTTTTCTTTATCTATTTTTTATTTTAAAAAGGTATAATAAATTGACAACACATTCTAATTTGTTGAGAAGAGTTTCATTAAAACAAATGCTTAAATTGAAAGCTCCACATTTAAAATCAATACCACATCAATGACAGTGACAACATCCAGTCTCTTGTTGCCCATGATGGTGGAAGAGGAGGGCTCAATTGTGTAGGAGGACACAGGATACCTCATTACACCACAGGGCGACTCAGCGTAAATGTTTTACCCTGCGTATCCCTCCGCCTGACTTAGCCTCATACCAGGAACTATATCCACAGCGAGTGTGCATCCAAAATGGCACCCTATTCCCTACCCTATTCCCTACATAGTGCACTACTTTTGACAAGAGACGTATGAGCCCAGAACAAAAGTACTACACTATAGAAAATAGAGTGCCATTTAGGATGAATGTTATCCTTCTCAATTATGCAAAGGCAGCTAACAGACATTTTGATGGTTGAGGGAAGCCTCCTATTTCACCTGTGGAGAAGAGTAGAACAATAACTATATCCTTCCACAGTGGAGACCCATCATTCAGACAGAGCCCCACCTGTTTTGAGCCCCACATTTTTTGGATGGGAGGCTTTCCTGTTTTGCATGTTATTTTGGCATTAATAGGTGTCACATATCAGTTTGCAAACAATGTAAAACAAATATATAATTGAGTTAATAAAGCCGCATAGAAACATGGTCTCTTTTTTTGTTTTCTTGAGTAAGGCAGCTCCAAAATGCAGGTGTTTCAGCCTAGCGCAGTGCTTTCTGTGTTGGTGGGGCAAGCAGAAAATATGGAGCATTGCGCCGTGATTGGCTCAGTGTTCTGTCACTCATGGGGACACTACTTCACCGCCAAGAGTAGAGATAGAAATTTCAAGCCCCTTGGGTGCTGCCATAGAGTTACATTAGAAGTGCGCATCCAAGAAGGCTCAAGGTCAATGGCCACAGATAAAGTGATGTCAAATCATGTTATATGTACAGTGGCTTTGATTGGACATCATACTTTCAAAATCTTAGCTATCAGTCATCATCATGAATCAAGTCGACAATCTAATGGCAAATTCTTTTTAATCCTTGTCATGTGAAGATAAATAATGGAGAGAAATTATAGATAAAACGTATCGGTGCTCATCGGCCATTGAACAAACACTACACAACAAGTTGGAAATAGTAAATTCAACAATGAGTGGGTTGGACGGAATCAGTGGCTAACTGCAAGCATTGAAAAGCAATCATTAGCCTGCTATTCAGTGGACTGTCTGTATGGTCGCAAGTCCAAGATTAAGGGTCTCTTTTCCTAGTTAAAAATTATAAACATTCAACATTGGCCATGCTGTCAATAAAGCATGATTTTTGCCTCGCTCAAAACAACTGTTAACTCGGAACTGAAAAATGTGACTTTAGTGAGTTCAAGACAACTGGTATCTCGGGAAAAACGAGCTACGACTGGGAAAATACATTTTGAACTTTCATCCAACTCGGAATTGTAAATCCGGAACTCTGACCTCTTTCTAGAACTACGGCCTGAAGATCACTGACGTCATCATGATTAAGCCTTGTTTTTTTCAGAGTGTCCAAATCCAGAGATTGCCAGAATTTGATGACAAAGTTTGATGACACAATTTGCTGACGAAGGACAGCCTCGCCCCCTAACCTGTTCAAGTGAGCACAGCACAACAAGGTGAGTCCAAAAATGTATTCTATGCTGCTACATAAATTATGTAATATGCTAGGGAGATATGTATACTGTAGCTAAGAAAGTAATACTAAGGGTATGTTGTGTAGTAAGCTGTTCGTATCACATGTGCCTCACCCTAATAATTTGGTCTATTTTCACCTCTTAATTTCGTCTACTGTTCTGACTTGGTAGGGCACATGTGGCCTATAACCTGTTTTTGAGAAATGTAATCATCGAATATTGTAAGAGCTTTCATTGTCTGCTTATATGCCCCCTTTATTTATCCTAAAGTTCTGACTTGGTGTACCGGGAGTACATTGTAAGAACGGCCCATGCTATGAATTCTGTCGCTGTACATTTCAAAAGTGCTGAACAAATAGTTATATTGAGTACGTCCGTCCTAGCTCGCTCATTAATGTCTTAATCTAAATTACGGATTGCCTTTTATCCGCTTGTTGTCCCATTATGCCATAGTTTGTACATCTCAATTGTCAGTAGAAACCACATATTTTTAAGCAAGTCAGCCATATCAACTATGTTTTTTTAAAGGCAGTAAATGAGGCTGAATGAACTGTTTCTCTGCCAGACAAGGCTCCGCTGATAGCCAGGTGTAGCAGTGGTAAGATGTTGAGACTGCTGTTGGGACAGCTTTATGTAGGCCCTAACAGTTTGTCGACACAGTTTGTCACCGTTATAGTGCAATTAATGTATTGTTTAGTGTTGCGTTGTGTAGTGGCTTTGCTGGCATGCATCCCATATATTTTTCTGCCCCACCAAGATGTACATGCTAAAATCACTCCTGTCCTTCCATGACAAGGCTATTAAGACATAAGACTCTGATTAACAGTATAGTTACACCATATTCTATTTATATGGTGTACTGGCACCATTCTCTCAAAATACCTTCTTCCCTACAACTTCATATCTTAACTTGAATACAGTTCAGGATCCCTGAGGTCTAGCTAACACCAGCTCTAGCCACTCTTCAGCACTCTCCCGAAGTTCTGCTCTGATAAATATAGATGTCCATTACATCAATCATTCACTAGAATGATCTAGACCAGTGTCGTTCTCTAAAGCACCAAACACTGCAGACTAGCCTATATCTCATCCTTATCCAATTTCTAACAATCTTTCTTCAACAACTCTATTAAAACCCTCTACAGAGTTTGTACCCCTTGGAAAGAAAAACCTCATGATTGCATACGCCTCTAGCCTGAATCTATGAAAGAGAGAGAGACAGACAGAGAGTGAGAGACAGAGAGAGACAGAGAGAGAGAGAGGGAGAGAGGGATAGAGACAAACAGACAGACAAAGAGAGAGAGATATGACATTTGAAATGTCTTTCTTCTTTTGGAACTTTTGTGAGTGTAATGTTTACTGTTCATTTTTATTGTTTATTTCACTTTTGTTTATTATCCATTTCAATTGCTTTGGCAATGTTAACATATGTTTCACATGCCAATAAAGCCCCATAAATTGAATTGGGTGGGAAAGAGAACGAGAGATTCCAGTGTGAGAGGTCAACTCCAGTATCAGGGGGCCCATTCCCAGAAAGGCATAACAACAGAGCCTGTTCATCCTCCTAGTCTCACAATCCACCCCGTCTCCCTCATCATTCCTTCACCCAGTGTCTCCCTCACCTCATCCCCTCCAAACACCCCACCTCCTCAATTCCACTCCACATCCACCCCAAGCCCCTTATCTCCTCACCCATTCCCGTTCATCGTCCGTCCGTCCCCCCTCACTCTCTTCCTCTCCTCCTCTCTCCCCTCATCCAAAGAGTGTCGGCCCCATGAACCATCAGTCTTCTCCCTCCATTAGCACTGACACAGTGATAATCAGACAGACAAAATGAGGAAACTAACGCAGTCTTATAAATGACTGTGCTCATAGTCTCTATCTATCTCTCAATTCAAAGGGCTTTATTGGCATGGGAAACATATGTTTACATTGTCAAAGCAACTGAAATTAACAATAAAAAAAAGGAAAATGAACAGTAAATGAACAGTAAACATTACACTCATAAAAGTTTTAAAAGACATTTGAAATGTTATATTATTGGCTATGTAACAGTGTTGTAACAATGTGAAAGTAGTTGAAGTATGAAAGGGAAATAATAAACAGTTGGTGTTTGTGCTCCCTGTTTGGGTTCTCTCTCTCTCTCTGACAGTTCGGCATATCAATTTCTACCTCTCCCTCCTTCCCTCTCAACCCCCTTACCTCTCCACCTCCCCCCTCCCTCCCCACGACCTCTGTCCTGCCCTCTCACCTTCACCTCTCTCCACCTCCGTCCTTTCCTCTCCACCTCTCCTTCACTCCTCCCTACCCTTCCCTCTTCCCTTCCCTCTTTCCCTTCCCTCTCCCCTTCCCTCTCCCTACCCATCCCTCCTTCCTTCTCCACCTTTCCCTCCTTCCCTTCAATCTCCACTTCTCCCTCCTTCCCTTCCCCTCCCTTCTTCCCTCTCTACCTCTCCTTCACTCCTCCCTACCCTTCCCTCTCTACCTCTCCCTCCATCTCCCCTTGTGTGGTTTTCTCTCCCTTTTCCTCTAATTCCTGTCCTCTACCTCTCTCCACACAGTGCACCTTGACATACAGACTGAAATGGGGAACAGCTCTGAAGCACACACACACTGCTGACCTGTGACCTGCCACCTGACCATGTGTCCAAGGCCAACAAAGCAGGCTGTATTGAAAGTGACTATACTTTGTGTGTGGGTGTGTGTTTTGGACCTGCATGCTGCATAAACCTTGTTTCAAATCTCTCAATTCAATTCAAGGGCTTTATTGGCATGGGAAACATATGTTTTCTCTCTCTCTCTCTCTCTCTCTCTCTCTCTCTCTCTCTCTCTCTCTCTCTCTCTCTCCCTCTCTAGTATCTTCTGAGCTTACCATAATTAGGTGTAAAATCCACACAGAGCTGTCATTTACACCTACTAGAACCAGTCTTCACTGACATTGTACAAGCCATGAGATCATGTTGTCATAGATACGGTATGGATGTTGCACAACATAGCTGCTTGAAAAGGATCAAATGATATCTTTCTGAAACTCATAAGGGCTTTTTGAATATTGACAAATTGCAAATAAGTACAAAATTAGATTTAAACACCTGTTGTTCATTTAATTTGACTACCTAGTTAGTTTTTACACCAATGTGCACACTGTCCACAAAATGAGGTGGAGACTGAGCTGCACTTCCTAACCTCCTGCCAAATGTATGACCATATTAGAGACACATATTTCCCTCAGATTACACAGTCTCACAAAGAATTTGAAAACAAATCCAATTTTGATAAACTCCCATTTCTATTAGGTGAAATACCACAGTGTGCCATCACAGCAGCAATATGTGTGACCTGTTGCCACAAGAAAAGGGCAACCAGTGAAGCACAAACACCACTGTAAATACAACCCATATTTGTTTATTTATTTTCTCTTTTGTACGTATTATTACAACACTGTATATAGACATAATATGACATTTGAAATGTCTCTATTCTTTTGAAACTTTTGTGAGTGTAATGTTTACTGTTAAATAAAAATGCAGAAATTAACTTTAGTTTATTATCTATTTCCCTTGCTTTGGCAATGTAAACATGTGTTTCCCATGCCTATAAAGCCCCTTTGAATTGAGCAGAAGAAGAGAGAGAGGTCTAATTGTAGTTGTACAGAGGTTTGTAAACAGGCTTTGCCAAACAGACAGAACGTGTCAACATGAAAGACAACACTGACTGGACTGGTCAGTCAAAAATATGTGTGAGACCACCAGGCGAATGTTTGAGCAAGCCGATGTTTATTGGACATCGCCTCTGAAGCTTTGTGACAAAGCCAATAGATAGTTTACCAAGGCCTGCATTTGAAAGCTTCGACTTCTACACCAATCACCACATGAATGAAACAGGCACGGTATGTAGGCCTAGACTTGAACATCCTCTAGTACTGAAGACAACATTCTCTTGTTGTTGGATAATGTTATATCACAAAAAAAATTATATGGTAGGCCAGGCCTATTTCTTATCATGTTAATAGACCTACTGAGTAATAAACCTCTAAATACAGTATTGAGGACCAATAGCCTAACTGCATCATATAATATTGAATATAATAAAATAACCTTAGGCTATCTTTTCTACAGGGACTATGAGCAATACATGCTCAATCTCAATGTTGTTCTTCACGTGTCCAGTGCAATAAGCTTTGAAAAAAGTATAAATTCTTCAGGAACATCGCAACAAAAAAAGGCTGACCCGAAGACAGGATCAGATCACATGTCATTGACATTTTCTCAGGCTTTTATTTTCATTATCTTACACATTTTCTCTCTCGAGGCTGCTAAGTGCTGTGTAAACAAAGCATTTCCCAAAGAGTCCCTAGAAATTCTGTCTAGAAACTCAAGTCCATACTTAACAATACTTAAACCCATTATGGGGTTTGATCATTTCTCATTAAATAATATCCTAATTTATTGTGTGCCAAGATGGCAATGAGCATTCCATTATTTATTGTTGCACGGGCAGCATGTTCTCAGACATGTCAATAAAAATAAACACATTAAAACAACTATAAATAGTGACGTTAGAATAATCATTCGTGTACATACCGACTGCTTTGATGACAAACCCTTTGGGTGACCTCAGCGCTCGGCGCATCCAAGCTTCCCTCAGCACCTCTAGGTTGTTGGCATTCCCATGGACGAACAATACCAAATTCTCCATCCATCCTTGAAAGTAAACTTCAGCTATAGCTTTCACAAGTCTTTTATTCCAAAAACTGCGCAGATTTTGCGCTTTAAAATCGGCAAAAATCTCCTGGCCGCTTGCAGCCTTGTATTTCTCTCCACCCGTGGCTCTCGAGCTCTCCTCGTCCTTGCCGAAGACCAGCGCGAGCGAGGCAGTCGACAGTTGGACGACCCGTTGTTGTGACATTTTCGTTATCTCGGATTTGCGCGATTCCAGGTGAGAAATATCATGCTACAGACACTATCAAAAAATTGAAGCTCTTCTTCCAACTCGTAAAGTGATGCTATTCCACCATACTCTCATTGGAACGCTAGAATTTGTAAAACATTCCGACAGTGGCTGTGAGCTGTGCCTGTAATTTAGCGGAGCGCAGACTGGGGTAGTTTCTCCTGCTTCCAAGGTAACCAGTGGTGACACTGGCAGAGGAGGCGGAGGGATGCTGATAATCAGCTAGTTGTGACAGGGCCAGTGGCGACCCGTCATTCAAGGCAGGCAACACATATTTAGCATTAATAGGTGTCACATATCAGTTTTCAAACAATGTAAAAAAATAAATATATATTTAATAAAGCCGCATACAAACATTCGCTTTTTTGTTTTCTTGAGTAAGGCAGCTCCAAAATGCAGGTGTTTCAGTTTAGCTCAGTGCTTTCTGTGGCGGTGGGGCAAGCCAGCAGAAAATATCGAGCGTTGCGCTGTGATTGGCTCAGTGTTCTGTCACGCATGGGGACACTACGTCACCGCCAAGTCTAAGGGTAGGGCTAGACAATTCTAGACCCTTGGTTGCTGCCATAGAGTTACATTAGAAGTGCCCATTCAAGAAGGCTCAAGGTCACTGTCCACAGATAAAATTACAAAAAAATCACATTATATCTAGAGTAGCTTTGATTGGACATCATACTTTCAAAATCTTAGCTAGTGTAGCCGATTTGGAATGGCTAGCTAGTTAGCGGTGGTGCGCGCTAGTGGCGTTTCAAATCGGTGACGTCACTTGCTCTGAGACCTTGAAGTAGTGGTTCCCCTTGCTCTGCAAGGGCCGCGGCTTTTGTGGAGCGATGGGTAACGATGCTTCGAGGGTGACTGCTGACGTGTGCAGAGCGTCCCTGGTTCGCGCCCAGGTCGGGGCGAGGGGATGGACGTAAAGTCTATACTGTTACACTAGCAGTCATCATCATGAATCATGTGGACAATATACTGGCATCATATTTAATCCTTGTCAAATGAAGAGAAATTATAGATAAAACATATCGGTGCTCATCGGCCATTGGACATAAACATTACACAACAAGTTAGAAATCGCAAATTCAACAATGAGTGGTTTGGAAGGAATCAGTGACTGTGGCAAACTGCAAGCAAGGCAATCACTAGCCTGCTATTCAGTGGAGTGGCTGTGTGGTCCCAACTCTGGGATTAAGGGGCTCTTTTCCAAGTTTAAAATGATAAACATTCAACATTGGCCATGCTGTCAATGAAGCATGATTTTTGCCGTGTTCAAAACATCTTAACTCGGAACTGCAAAATCTGACTTCAGTGAGTTCAAGACAACTGGGATGTTTTGAACGGTCATCCAACTCGGAATTGTAAATCTGGCCTCTTTCTAGAGCTACGACCTGAAGATCAATGACGTCATCATGATTCAAGTTCCCAGTTGTTTTGAAAGCACCATAAATCCAAAGAATGCCAGACTTTGATGACATAATTGGCCCATGAAGTACCGCAGGGCAACCTTCCTATTCAAGTGAGCACAGCACAACATGGTGAGTCCAAAAATGTATGCATAAATTATGTAATATGCTAGGGAGATATGTATACCATAGCTAAGAAAGTAATACTAAATGTATGTTGTGTAGTAAGTTGTTAGTAGCCCATGTGCCTCACCCTATTAATATTGTCTATTTACCCCTCTTAATATGGCCTACTGTTCTGACTTGGTGGTGCACATGAAGCCTAGAGAAATGTAATCATCGAATATTGTAAGAGCTTTCATTGTCTGCTTATATGCCCCCTTTATTTATCCTAAAGTTCTGACTTGTGTACAGGGAGAACACTGTAAGAACGGCCAATGTTCTGAATTCTGTCGCTGTACATTTCAAAAGTGCTGAACAAATAGTTATATTGAGTACGTCCGTCGTAGCTCACTCATTAATGTCTTAATCTAAATTACGGATTTCCTCTTATCCGCTTGTTGTCCCCTTATGCCATAGTTTGTACATCTCAATTGTCATTAGAAACCACATTAGTTTAAGAAAGTCAGCCATATCAGCTATGGTTTTTTTTAAAAGCAGTAAATGAGGCTGAATTAACTGCTTCTCTGCCAGACAAGGCTCTGCTGATAGCCAGCTGTAGCAGTGGTAAGATGTTGAGACTGCTGTTGGGCCAGCTTTGTGTATGCCCTAACAGTTTGGCACCGTTATAGTGCAATTAATGTATTGTTTAGTGTTGTGGCATTCATCCTACTTCTTTTTTTGTTTTGCCCCACCAAGATGTACATGCTAAAATTGCCAATGGACAGGGCCAATAAAATGAGTCTCAGGTTGGCTATTGAATAGGCCCTTGCTATCCAGGATCCTTGGGAGTTGGGACATCCCTACCTCATTGAAGTTAAAATGATTAAAGTAAGGGTTAGGGTGGGGTTTAGGGGCAAGGACGTCCCAACGATTGACTATATCACTATCCCTATTGAATAGCCATTCAACTGGAACCTGACAGACAGGTGTGAATCTCAACTGTTACCTATAGGCCTAATACGGTCACATTGCCATTCAAGCATAATAATGTGCGTATAATGCGTGGCTAGTCTTACACGCCAACAGCACACAAACCCAATTAAACTTGCCATGTTGTATATAATAAATAAACCATTAAATTATTTCACACGTATTACATAATAACACATGTAGACTATGTCTATTTAAATAGGGCTGGTATCAAAATTATATTCTGGATGAGATTGAAATACACATGGGCCAACCAAGGGGCTTTTCTGAAGTCAATATCCAACAGTTCTTAGTTGGTATGTAGAAATTAGACAGGCCGAGCCATTTCATTCTGTAGGCTCCATAATTAGATCATGAATGTAAGACTTTATGCAAGAAAAAATATGTGCAAATGCCCTTGCTCACAGAAAACACAAGACAGATATTGTTTGTTGAGTATACATCAGTAGTAGCAGGTTAGGGTTTGGAATCAGACCAGCTCCAAGGTTCCTGTTCAAGGTTTCTCTTATAAATGCTTCCTACGTCAGAAAAGCACACGGGATAGCTCATAGAGCCTGGTTTGAAAGCAACTTTTGTTGAGGGCTAGGGTCTTTTAAATGAGGGCACCTCTTTCCTCTCTCACTAGACTGTGTTGCTCTGGGTTACTTCTTCGAACAGCCAAATAACTTGATGCCAATAAGAACATTTTAGCAAAAGGTTGCCATAGGTCTCTAGTTGTGGTACATGGAATTGACATGCAATGCCACAGGAAAAATATACACTTGAACACTGGCTCTAAAGAAGGTTTGGTAACCAGTAACCACTGCCCTTTATAGATAGGTAGCTATAATGAGAACCATTCCCTCCCATAGGTTTTTACTACAGACACCTCATTACACCAGGCTTTTTCTGCAGCCATAACAGACAGACAGACAGACAGACACCTAATTACACCAGGCTTTTTCTGCAGCCATAACAGACAGACAGACAGACAGACACCTCATTACACCAGGCTTTTTCTGCAGCCATAACAGACAGACAGACAGACAGACAGACACCTAATTACACCAGGCTTTTTCTGCTGCCATAACAGACAGACAGACAGACAGACACCTCATTACACCAGGTTTTTTCTGCAGCCATAACAGACAGACAGACAGACAGGACACCTCATTACACCAGGCTTTTTCTGCAGCCATAACAGACAGACAGACAGACAGACAGACAGCTCATATATCATAGTCTCAGAGAGCCCCTCAGGTCTATAGTTTCAGGAGCACTCAGAGCCCTGTACAAGTCGAAGGGCCACCCTGACTCCTTGTGGTATTAAGCCCAGTGCTTGAACAGGATATTGCGTTTCCTCTGTACATGAAAATAATACATCACCCAGACTACATGATGAATTATATGCTGTGTTTAACCGGTGGTAGAGGAAGGGGGGGGAGGGGGGGGGGGGGGAGTCTGTTACTCACTTGTTGGTATTGACGTGGTGAGATGTAATTACAAAGTAATTACCTAATGAAAAGGGGAGGGATCTGTTATTCACTTGGTATTGATGTGGTTAGATGTAATTAGAAAGTAATTACCTAATGAAACGGGGAGGGGTCTGTTATTCACTTGGTATTGATGTGGTTAGATGTAATTACAAAGTAATTACCTAATGAAAAGGGGAGGGGTCTGTTATTCACTTGGTATTGATGTGGTTAGATGTAATTACAAAGTAATGACCTAATGAAAAGGGGAGGGGTCTGTTATTCACTTGGTATTGATGTGGTTAGATGTAATTAGAAAGTAATTACCTAATGAAAAGGGGAGGGGTCTGTTATTCACTTGGTATTGATGTGGTTAGATGTAATTACAAAGTAATTACCTAATGATTACCCTTTTATTTCTATTGGGACATCTAAAAACAAGTAGCATTACCATTTGGTAACAGATAGTTAGTTACCAATTACCCTGAATTATTTGAAGTAACTAATTCACTGCTACCAGATCATTTTAGAAAACAGCATGCAAATACCAGCTGAATAGGAATGTTAATTAAAATCATATTTTCCCCTCAATCATTAACCCGTGATTCAGTATCTGAAATGCTTCTCTGGCTGACCCAGTACGAAACATAAACACTTTCTTTACATTGCACTGACATAACGTGTTTTTCTTAGTTTTTTACAAAAATATCACCAATGTCCATCCAATTCAATAGAATCCCTGATGGACAATTATTGTGTAGCGTGAAAAATATGTTGATGTTGAATTCCCTGATAAAGATAGTTGGCAGACTGGGGGTAACTTTGTGGGAAGGTAACAATGGTAGTTGGAAGCCCCTCCTGATTCTTATTTAGAAGTACCGGTGGAACTGATTATCGACGCAGACTTCAAGTTACTAGAATGAAATACTACGTGGGTGCGTGCGTCATTGTGTGTGCGCATGTGCGTGCGCCAGTGTGTGCATGTGCGTGCGTGCGTGAATCTGAAACAATTTCGCCTGAGTCAGTGCCAGTTGTCTCTCCAGGTTTGTGCATGTCAGATATCCCAGATTATATTATAGCCTACTGTATGTTTTCAACCAGATGTGTCAATGAAGTGAATGTTTAAGCACAATGTCTGAATTTCCCCTTGCATGCCAATACATCGGTTACCGCTACAGCTGCTCTGGCTTTGGGAAAGATTCGGACTAAACCCCAGAAAGGATTTCCCGAATCCCCTATCCCTCCCTGACCCGATTCATTCCAAAACCACAGCAGGACTCATCACATATGGAACTACCTCCCACAAAACCACAGCAGGACTCATCACATATGGAACTACCTCCCACAAAACCATAGCAATATGGAGACACTCAATTGCGAGTTAAGCTGAAATGGTACCCAGAGCATTCATTTTGGCCAGAGATACTTGAGTCCATAGAAAAATAGAGCACGACATAGGAAACAGGGAGCCATTTGGCACAATGTCAACCTATTTATTGTTAATTGGACTCCTTCATTCCAAATCTCTTCATTGCTGGTTGGGTTGTCTCAATATGAATCAGGATTGACCCAGCCCTTGTCGTGGGCAGTGACCTGGATGGAAAGGAGCTGTCAGAATCGGAATGTTGGAGTTAATTGGAAGGGGCCATAGAAGAGAGGGGTCAGGCCAGAAGAGGTCAGGGTGAGGGTTAGAATGTCTGGTCTGAGCAATCCATTCTCCTGCCTGCCAGAGACCACGATAGACAGCAGGATGTCTGTCTGTGGGGCTGGAGTTTTTCCTGGTCAGGACACAGGGTCAGTGTCCCTTGACTCTCTTTCCCTTCACAACCAGTCAGAACAGAGATTCCAAATGCATTTAATACACCTAGATATTTACAGAACATTAGTAACATGAGACCACAGGCATATACCTTTGTAATAGTGACCAGATAATAACACCCTTTAGTGGCCTATATCCTTCCAGATGGGTTCTATACATGTGTAGACGGACTCCCTGTGGAGAAAATGACCTGGAATTCATGGTCTTTACAGGCTGGACACAACACTGCAAGGCTGGTGGGGGACCAGTAATGTATACAGTTTATTGTTTTAATGTAAGAAACGTTGTTAGTCATCACCACATACATCAGACAGAGTTGACTGGATTATTACGTAGAATCGTCCCTCAATTAGTATAGAAAAGTATTTTCATTACGCCTTTGCATTTCCAGTCTTCTTCATATAGAATATTGGATTCCATATGTCAGTGTTTAGACTGTTGTCTGATGTATCAGCATGAGGAGAGGTGGTGTCCCAACCCACAGGCATTCTCTATTCTAATTACTGTTCTATTCTTATTACTATTCTATTCTTATTACTATTCTATTCTTATTACTGTTCTATTCTTATTACTGTTCTATTCTAATTACTGTTCTATTCTTATTACTGTTCTATTCTAATTACTGTTCTATTCTAATTACTGTTCTATTCTTATTACTGTTCTATTCTTATTACTGTTCTATTCTTATTACTGTTCTATTCTTATTTCTTATGAAAGATTACTCCTCCAGCCCACTCCCTCTGCTACCAAGATCAAAGCAGCCTGGACCTGGTTCCTATTCAATCCTAACGGTGTGTATTGATGTTCATAAGACAGAAACGAGCATGCCCGAGTGATTTAGCAGGAAAAAAATCTATTCACTTCCTAATTCAAGTCTGGATTAGGCTTTGTTTCATTTTATCACACACACAAGGTGCAGACAGCCACAGACAGGTCGTAAAACTTGATTGCTGAAGTCAGATCCTAAATTGGGTCTTGTTTTAATAACTTGTGGATAGGAGAAGGTTTCCAAAACAGAACTTAACTCTGAGCATTATGTTCTCCCTGCTTTTAGATTCTCCTGGGTGGTTTTTACACAGCAAAGAAAATACATGGGGATATATGGCCCATTGAGGAAATCAATCTCACTGAGAAATCTATTTCAGCCAAGTCTCATTAAGAAAAGGAATGTGATGGTCACGTCGATGCGTGTTGAGGGATTTGTGTGTTTGTGTATGTGTGTGCGTGAGAAAGGAAGATTCAGGAAGGTCCATACTGAGCAGAAGGCAAGAAGCCAGGAATTCTCTTAGAACAGTTAAGTTAACAACGTTCCCTGAGAAAAGCTACAAACTTCCAGTCAGATTCCTGTCATTATTCCCAACGATCTGTACAGTCACTCACCTAAAGGGCCATACCATCTCCGACTCCTATGCACACAGCTCAGAGCCTAGTGCGAGGTGTCCACAGCTCAGAGCCTAGTGCTAGGTGTCCACAGCTCAGAGCCTAGTGCGAGGTGTCCACAGCTCACACACAGCTCAGAGCCTAGTGCTAGGTGTCCACAGCTCAGAGCCTAGTGCGAGGTGTCCACAGCTCACACACAGCTCAGAGCCTAGTGCGAGGTGTCCACAGCTCAGAGCCTAGTGCGAGGTGTCCACAGCTCAGAGCCTAGTGCTAGGTGTCCACAGCTCAGAGCCTAGTGCGAGGTGTCCACAGCTCAGAGCCTAGTGCTAGGTGTCCACAGCTCAGAGCCTAGTGCGAGGTGTCCACAGCTCAGAGCCTAGTGCTAGGTGTCCACAGCTCAGAGCCTAGTGCGAGGTGTCCACAGCTCACACACAGCTCAGAGCCTAGTGCTAGGTGTCCACAGCTCAGAGCCTAGTGCGAGGTGTCCACAGCTCACACACAGCTCAGAGCCTAGTGCTAGGTGTCCACAGCTCAGAGCCTAGTGCGAGGTGTCCACAGCTCACACACAGCTCAGAGCCTAGTGCGAGGTGTCCACAGCTCACACACAGCTCAGAGCCTAGTGCTAGGTGTCCACAGCTCAGAGCCTAGTGCGAGGTGTCAACAGCTCACACACAGCTCAGAGCCTAGTGCGAGCTCACACACAGCTCAGAGCCTAGTGCGAGGTGTCCACAGCTCAGAGCCTAGTGCGAGGTGTCCACAGCTCAGAGCCTAGTGCGAGGTGTCCTCAGGTGGGTGGGTCTCCTTCCTCTCATTGCCATGGGCAGCACTGAAACTATCAACGTGGACAGAAACCACCATTGTGGAGCTCACAGCACAGGTGCACTGTCAGGTGGTGCAGTGCAGATAATAAAATGTGATTTCCCAATGTCTAAGGACTCGGTGTTATCAAGTTGTCCTCTGGTAGTCTGTACTGTGCTACAGTACTCAATCAAATTGATTTCATAACGCACTTTTTACATCAGCAGTTGTCACAAGCTGCTTATACAAAAACCCAGCCTAAAACCCCAAACAGCAAGCAATGCAGATAAAGAAGCACAGGGGGTAGGAAAAACTCTTTAGAAAGGCAGGAACCTAGGAAGAAACCTAGAGAGGAACCAGGCTCCAAGGGGTGGCCAGTCTAGTCGAAAGGGTTTGAACGATACACTGATTCTTTGGATTAGTGACATAAAGTAGAACAGGAGGATTCAATATGTGGAATCACAGTGACAGTCACACGTGGTCCTTCTGACAATGTGTACTGGGAAAGAAAACCTTTTATACATGTAAAAAATATATACATCCGTCTCAGTATGACTGAAACCTGAAGACATCGGAGTGATTGGCTAACTACACAAAGATGAGCTGAGAATCAGCCCTGAGTAGATCTGTTCTCCATTACATGCCGTCTGCATCACCTGTCACCATGTTACCACAGGGCTTACTGCAGAGCCTTAACTACATTACAGCCCAGGTCTAAATGACTGTTACAGGCTTTTGGTTTATCCATTTATATTTCAAGGTTGGACTTTTAGCACGTTAGCAGAGTAGGGCGCACCGACTGGTGTCACCTCATTAGTCAGTATGTGTTACAGCTCTGCTGGCTTGACCATCTCGTTAGTCGGAAGGTGTTTTACCCGTGCTAGCCCAGGTGATATTTAAGAGTGGCTGGGCCAGTGCTTCAGTTGTCTTGAGAGATGTGGAGGGCCAATAGTTTTAGTTGGCTCTCCCTATTTGATTTCTAGAAAAACATCCATCTCATCTTCCCGTTTTGCTCTGCTTCCTGTCTAAGTTTGGTGTGGGTTTTTCTTTTGTTTGCCTCTTAGTAGGCGCTCATGGTGGGTGTCTTTCAGGGTACAGCTATTATTGCTAGTCAACTTTCAGTAGACACCCACATGAGTGTCTTTCAGAATCCCTCCTAAAACCCCACCTGTTTTGTTTTAGTTGTTGTGACTCTTTGTTAGTTCCCCTTTCTGTTTGAGCAACATTTTTCTTGCTGGGGAACGTAACAATGACCAAGGCTTTGTACAACCGGAGCCTGAAAACTGCTGTGGCAGCGACATCAAACATCAGCCACGGGTTCAATAAGGGACAAATACACACACGTCCTGACACACACCATGATCGGCAGAGAAGAGAACCTTCCCACTTTTCCCAGTGACCCCTGCACCAAGGTGAACTGAAGCATACAGGAAATACCTTGCTGCGACTTTCTGGTTCGGGTTTAGAGCCTTACACTTCAATGTCGGAGCGGGAGGGACAGGGGGCGAGAAGGAGAGAGAGAGAGGAGAGAGCTGTATTTGCATTATTATACCAGCTGATAGAATGATAGAAGAAAAGTGAAATCTGAAAAGATGACTGAGCTGCAGGTTGTTTTTAATCAGGCTAGTGGCAAGATGATGCGGCTTTAAGATTTGTGAATGACTGACTAACAACTGGCGTGAACGGAAATGTGTTTTCCTGCGTTTGTTCTCGTAAATGTTGCTTGCTGTATGTTTTGACCCGTTTGCATGCAAACCACAACTAAGGCAAAGCCAGCTATGTAGTTTCACAATGGAGATGTTTGTTTTTTCACATTGCAGGCTAGTACTGGCTCACTGTATGATTATGTTATTGACTGAAACGCTTTCCTTCAGGCCAGCTTACTGCAGCGCAATTAAACCAACATCTGCTTTTGCCCCAAAGTGTCAAACACAGATGAATGCTAAGCTTTATGTGCATATTGTCTGTGAAATCTGAAACACGCTATTAAATTCACTACTAGCGCTTTATGTCAGGTTTGACTTTGAGTTCATTTTGAAGGAGATTATAACATGTCAATTGTGGATAAGAAATGTTTTGCAACCTCAATGTCTATGTTTAGTAAATGGTCCATATCTATAGCAATGCAGGCACACAGAGAATGAAGTCACTCCTGTGTAGACTGCTTGTTATTTAGGTAGAGGTCGCCCAGACGACAACTCAGGGGCGTTCCGACATTCCCAGTGGGATTCTACGCCCCCAGAGGGAATGTTGTCAAAAGCAGCGGTGAAACGTTCTCACACTGTAACCCAGTATTGCCAGGTCCTCCAGGCCAGGAAAGAGCATCATTTCCTCAACAACCACACCACTCTGTCCCGCTCAGGAGAAACCAGGGGTGCCGGATCGGCTACGGAGGAGCTGAACATAAAGCCCTTATACATAAGGGTGTGTGCATGTGTGCGTGCATGTGTGCAGGGGGCCTTGGGTGTCGATAGGACAGGGAGAGGCCAGGGAGGACTAAATCAATGGGACCACTCATGTATCAATTACTTAAAGTATCAAACAGCACTGAAGTGGACGGTTCACCTGTTTGACAGGCGTCTTCAGGTGTGAGTGAGTGAGAGAGAGGGGTAGAGGGGTAGAGATAGAGAGGAAGAGAGAGAACCCAGAGAATCCCTCCAGTTCAATATGCTCCAACAAAATTCTGTGCGAATATGGTTTCGATTTCTTAATGCAGGCAATACAAGGTGCAGATTTTAACTATACAGGGCTGTTACAAGTGTTCTGGGGAACACCAAACTTCCATTGCCAATCTAATGGAGTCTCATACCTCCTAATCTTGCATGCCAGCTTTAACATAAAATATTCACACACTCGTTTGGTTCAGCAAGATGGCTTCCCCAACACTGTCTTGCCATAACTACTGGCAAGAAATCAAGATGACAACCCAAAGTAAACAGACAGGAAGTTGGGGCGAGTTATGAAAAGCAGACACATCAGGCCACTAACGGCTGTGAGCGAAGCTGGGGGGGGCAGACTTTGTCATGATAATCACCACACTGAACTTTAGACAGAGAGAATGGGATGCTTTGGGAGTCAGGGGGAGAGATCAAGAGTGGAGGGAAACCTTCTACAACTGTTGCATTATGTCTGTGTGTACGCGCGCATTAATGCTCTCCCTGACATGGGGGAGGTGTTGATGGTTGACGGGGGATGTGTTTGACTCCCAGACTGACACAGAGGGGACAATGGACCCCCATCAGGCCATACAACTCTACACAGCATAGCTGGAGGACGGCCATCAAGCCCTATAGACAACCTGCCAGTTACTATACACATCTATAAGAACTCTGACTGAGCTGAACACAGGAGACAAAAGAAAGGGTAATGATAGGCAGATCAGATGTCAAACTTCATAAAGCATGTTCTGACTATATCCAACCATCAATGGAACCAGTGTAGCACCATACCCAGATCAACATGTTTATCCCCTGGAACTCTAAAGTCCTCCATATTCACAACAAACATCAAGGGAGACGAAAATGCAACTTCATCTGTAAAAAGGCCTGCTCCTCTCCTCTCCCAATTTACCCTCACAACTTGATCTGTAAAAAGGCCTGCTCCCCTCCTCTCCCAATTTACCCTCACAACTTGATCTGTAAAAAAGGCCTGCTCCCCTCTCCCAACTTACCCTCACAACTTGATCTGTAAAAAGGCTTGCTCCCCTCCTATCCCAACTTACCCTCACAACTTGATCTGTAAAAAAGGCCTGCTCCCCTCTCCCAACTTACCCTCACAACTTGATCTGTAAAAAAGGCCTGCTCCCCTCTCCCAACTTACCCTCACAACTTGATCTGTAAAAAAGGCCTGCTCCCCTCCTCTCCCAACTTACCCTCACAACTTGATCTGTAAAAAAGGCCTGCTCCCCACCTCTCCCAACTTGATCTGTAAAAAGGCTTGCTCCAATCCTCTCCCAAGAGTCCCCTTCCCCCATGGGTAAAACCTACGGGGGAGGCAGAGAATTCTAAACTTGACCCTACCAGAAAGGAGGGAACTCTGACCCTACCGGAAGGAAACTCTTGACACTGCAGGCAGGGAAGAGAACTCTGACCCTACCGCAATGTAAGTTAGGCTTTGTATTGTTGGAGATTTATTATGCTGTTAAGTGGACTAATTACAATTGCTATTTTGCTACATTTGTAACTTATTGGTAATGCCATTAGCTTGTAGCCTTGTTGACTAGTTAAGTTCAGACATGTCATCTCCTAATTACTGGATTGCCAACCCCTGTAACTGTCGCATGTTTGTAGCTATAAACTCTCCCTTTATAAACGCAACCTGGCTACACCTGAAAAACTCCAACCCTGCATTGAAATGGACTGATTGTCCACAAACTAGCTTGTGTGTGTGGCCCTTTGATACAGGGGGTTAAAGAGGGGAGAGGGGCAGAGGCCACAAAGGTACTCTGTCTGAGTCTGGGAATGTGGTTACCTGCATCACTCTGTGGCAGGGGTCTGATTTCACAACACGCACGCATACATGCACGCAGAGAAGCTGGATGTGATGGGGGTGTCCCTAGGGGGAATGGGGTTTGTGTGCTACCCATTCAGACCAGGACAGAAGGGACAAAAGCCCTGACAGGCAGTCACATAATATACTGATGAATTTAGGATAGTTATTGTTCCTCTGACTGTTCCCTAGGAAATTACATAGAGCTGTTGAATAAATGGCAACAAAATGTAGAGACATTTCCTGCTAAGTCATAGGTAAAAACAAACAGGTCTATGGTCTTGTTAAAATAAATAAAAATGTCTATCTTCTCGTGACCCACCATGTAAGAAATACAACTGTTCTAGGCAGGATACAGTCTGTGACTAAAAAGGAGTCAGCTGCAACCCCCCACCAGTGGTCTCTTCCCACCATTTGGGAAACATTGGGTGAAATCCTTCATACAATATGAGCTTATGCAGTACAGAGAATTTTCTGAAATCCCGAGCATCCGAAAAGTTCTGTGTGTAAATATCTGCGAGACGAAACAAAAAGGTCATAGTTTCAGTTAACAGTGGACCCCTGAAATGTTAAGATTCCTGAGAGGTCTGAGGTGACCTTCGTGAATGGCGGACAGAGAGAAGTTCAGAAATGTCTCACTGGCTTCCCAGAGAGCTGACCACTGGCCACACCGACAGGAAGACAGGAAACAATCCTACACGTGTCACTGTATTGTCTATTCCCAGAGGTAGACTTTACCATAGACCAAGGTTTCCCAAACTTGGCCCTGGAGCCCCCCCCCCCCCCGGTGCCCATTTTGTTTTTTTCCCAAGCACTACACAGCCGATTGAAATAATCAACCTTATTATTTGAATCAACAGTGTATTTTTTTATTTAACTAGGCAACCATGTAGTGCCTGGGCAAAAACTAAGAAAGTGCACCCCTGGAGTTTGGGGTTACTCTGCCATAAACAATGAAGCTGAAACCAATGTCTTATTATGTGTTCTCGGTTACACCTGGAGTCCTGACCTCGAACCTCCAGGACACCATTTCTGATTGATTCATCTAAGGACATGCCTGACAGCCAAACTGATATTTCAGGTTAACGAACGGTTGGTTTAAACGTCAGCTGTGTCCTTGTAGTCTTTCCTTTCTAAAGCAGTACTATGGGTCAGGGTGAGCCACTGCTCACATGGTTCAAAAGTGGAAAAACATCTATGATTATCTACTGTTGCCTCCTGGTGGTTTATTCAGTCTATTACATTTTTCTAGATTCTAAATCTCTTAACACAGACATCACACGCAGAATTATAATAATAGTTTAAATACACTTCCAGCCAATAAGCATTTTCCATACGTTTCTACCTTTCATTGCAATATTAATAAGCATTTGTATATCAATGTTAATCAAAATATCTAGTACACGTTTGTTTTTGTTTTTATACACAAAAGGGCTCTAAAGATACAGGACAAAAAGGCAATAAAACAATAAAATTGACCACTTTAATTCTGCAAAGGACAACCATAGTCAATTTTCAATAGAAAAATTAAATGCACTAGGCTGCTTTGGGCTCATTTCTCAAGTTTCTCTCTCATCCAGGAATTCATCACCACCATCATCATCCCTGTTGCACAACCTTCATCTGAGAAGAGAGGGACAGAATCATAGCTCCTCACAGTTCTACAACAACCCAATAACAGAAAACACAGCACTTCTAGAACATCCAGAATTTTACAACAGAACTCTAGAATCATTATATATGTGGTCAAAAGGCAGGACCAGACCTGAGGCTGCATTTCTTTTGATGTTAGTGGAGACAGTCAGTTTATGGTTTGGCTATGCATTTACTTCCCTTAACAATAAACAAAAACACTAAACAATCCCAACGTGGACTTAACACTTACTACCATGGTCTCACAACTCCTGGGATAAAACAAGCTTGTTACTGGAATAGGCCTCAGAGACTGAGGTTTCACATAAGGAGCTGCATGCAAAACTATGGTCGTATTTATTGGGCACCAAACGGAAGCAACCGGGCTGAAACGGGGAGATACTATCTGAACATGTACAATAAGAATCGCATTCTCGTGTTCCGTTTCAAAACGCTTTGCTACGTTGTTCCCTAATGAATACGACTCATGTCTCAGAACAATTGCAGTCAGTCAGTTACAAAGAATAACAGTAGAAAATACAGAATAACTCATGAGTTTTATGATCAGCCGTCAGTAGAACAGAGTTAAGAGAGAAGAGGAACATGTGATAAAGCCATTCTGTTGACTCATCAAAAACAGTTTCTTCAAGGTCCTAATCCCTGAAACCTCCCCTTCAAATATATCATTGTTTATTTATTTTAAATATATTTTTTATGAATCCACTTGAACATAAATAACACCATTATTGCTAATTAGAAGTACGTACAACCAGGGTTCTCCCCTAAGAATGTAAGAGGGGTGCTGTGCCACCTTGTAGACTGGTTGCGCCATTATGTAAATTCTCTTTATTTGTTGTAATTTAAGCCAATTTTTTCTCTCTTGATTACAGAAAATGGCAGTTCGAGGTGTTAAAAAAAGCAAAAATCTGCCCCCCGCCACCATACTCAGCAGTACAACCTTGTTCAAAAATCATGGAGAGAACCCTGTAACAAGTCACACATACTGGGATCAACGTTGTGGTACTATTTGGGCAAGGCAATGAACGGGCAATACAGAATAAAACAAAACATTCAAATGATCATCAATTGAGGAAGCGACTGAAATCTAAAACGAATACCGTAAACAAAGAAGCACTTCACAACGCCATGCACACAATTTCTAACAAAAATCATTTTTTAAATATCACTTTTAGAATGCATTATAATAACAGAGAATCAAACTGTAATTGATATCAAAACAATTAAACATATTTCTTATTTTCAGGTGAAAACAGTGAGGTTACATGAAAACATTAGAACCAATTAAGTGAATGCCTGTCCCAAATGGAACTACATTCCCTATAGTACACTACTTTTGACTAGAGCCCTATAGGTTCCAATCAAAAGCAATGAAATACAAAAAGAATAGAATGCCATTTAGGATTCAAACAATGAGAATCTATACATGGTCCTGGTGGGGGAAAACAACAACCATGGGTCCAAATGAAACTCAATCAAATTATGCTTGTTTTTAGCGCATATTTACAAGGTTGGTAAGAAACGTGTCCGATTAGACAACTCACTCACTGTCCAACTCCTTCATTAATTCATCTGAACCATTGGTTGTTTGGGATATTTGGTCAGGGGTGGCTTCTGTGGGAACCTCCTGGAATGAGAGAAACAATAATTCCTCAGTTCATTTCAACATACAAAAACACAACAGCATTTGGCGGCATTGGACAAGCTAATGATTTGGGGCGAAGTGACTATGCATAGATAATAAACAAACAAACAGCGAGTTTGAATGGGCAATACAGAATAACAGCAAGTAGCAGCAGTGCACAAGAGGGGGGGGTCATTGTAAATTGTCCAGTGACGACTTTTATCAATTGTTCAGCAGTCTAATAGCTTGGTGGTAGAAGTTGTTGAGGAGCCTTTTGGTCCTAAATATAACTTGGGTGACTGGAGTCTCTGCCAATTTTATGGTCTTTCCTCTGACACCGCCTATTATATAGGTCCTGGACGGCAGGAAGCTTGGCCCCAGTAATGTACTGGGGCCGTTCGCACTACTCTCTGTAGCACCTTACAGTCAGATGTCGAGCAGTTGCCATACGGTGATGCAACTGGTCAGGATGTTCTCGATGGTGCAGCTGTAGAACCTTTTGAGGATATGGGGACACATGCCAAATCTTTTCAGTCTCCCGAGGGGGAAAATATTTTGTCGAGCCCTCTTCACGACTGTCTTGGTATGTTTGGACCATGATAGTTTGTTGGTAAGGCGAACTCCAAGGAACTTGAAACTCTCGACCAAGGCTCCACTACAGCCCCATCGATGTTAATGGGGACCTGTTCGGCCCGCCTTTTCCTGTAGTCCACAATCAGCTCATTTGTCTTGCTCACATTGAGGGAGAGGTTGTTGTCCTGGCTCCAGCCTTCCAGTTCTCTGACCTCCTCATATCATCGTTGATCAGGCCTAACACTTTTGTCATCAGCAAACTTGATGGTGCTAGAGTCATGTTTGGCCACGCAGTCGTGGGTGAACAGGGAATACAGGAGGGGACTAAGTACACACCCCAGTGTTAAGGATTACCGTGGCAGACGTTTTGGTGCCTACTCTTACCACCTGGGGGCTGGATCCAGTTGCAGAGGGAGGTGTTTAGTCCCAGAGTCCTTAGCTTAGTGATGAGCTTCGTGGGCAATATGGTGGTGAACACTGAGCTGTAGTCGATGAACAGCATTCTCACATAGGTGTTCCTTTTGTCCAGGTGAGAAAGGGCGGTGTGGAGTGCGATTGAGATTGTGTCATCTGTGGATCTGTTGGGGCGGTATGCAAATTGGAGTGGGTCTAGGGTGTCCAGGAGGATGCTGTTGATGTGAGCCATGACCAGCCTTTCAAAGCACTTCATGGCTACCGATGTAAGTGCCACTGGGCGGTAATCATTTAGGCAGGTTACCTTTGGGCACAGGGACTATGGTGGTCTGCTTGAAACATGTAGGTATTACAGACTCGGTCAGGGAGAGGTTGAAAATGTCAGTAAAGACACTTGACAGTTGGTCCGTGCATGCTTTGAGTACACGTCCTGGTAATCTGTCTGGCCCAGCGGCTTTGTGAATGTTGACCTGTTTAAAGGTTTTGTTCACATCGGCTATCGAGAGCGTTATCACACAGTTATCCAGAACAGTTGGTGCTCTCATGCATGCTTCAGTGTTGCTTGCCTCGAAGCGAGCATAAAAAGGCATTTTGCTCGTCTGGTAGCCTCGCGTCACTGGGCAGCTCGCATCTGGGTTTCCCTTTGTAGTCAGTAATAGTTTTCAAGCCCTGCCACATCCGACGAGCCTCAGAGACGGTGTAGTAGGATTCAATCTTAATCCTGTATTGACACTTTGCTTGTTTGATGGTTCATCTGAGGGCATAGCGGGATTTCTTATAAGTGCTCGGATTAGTCTCCCGCTCCTTGAAAGCGGCAGCTCCAGCCTTTAGCTCGATGCGGATGTTGCCTGTAATCCATGGCTTCTGGTTAGGATGTACGGACAGTCACCATCATCGATCCACTTATTAATAAAGCAAAACAGTCCAGTAGTGTAGCATCCGCGTCATCGGACCACTTCCGTATTGAGCAAGTCACTGGTACCTCCTGCTTTAGTTTTTGCTTGTAAGCAGGAATCAAGAGGATAGAACTGTGGTCAGACTTGCCAAATGGAGGGCGGGGGGGAGCTTTGTATGCATCTGTGTCTGTGGAGTAAAGGTGGTCTAGGATTTATTTTTCCCAGGTTGCACATGTGACATGCTGGTAAAAAAATTCTAGAACTGATTTAAGTTAGCCTGCATTAAAGTCCCTGGCCAATAGGAGCGCCGCTCATGTCTACGAAAAAATCAGTTAACCAGTCAATCAATCGTACCTTCTTGAGGACTCCCTGAAGTTCATTCATGGCATTGCCCAGGTTGTTAAGTGTCTTGCTAAGCTGGTTGTAGTAGACCGTGTTCTGTTCCTCTGTGGTCCTGAGGTTGTTCTCTGTCTGGCCCAGGGTTCCCTTCACCTCCTCCAGATCTTTAGACAGGACTCTATTAGCAGATACCAGCTGGAGGATCTGCTTGGTGTCCTCGACTGGAACACACACACACAAATTAATGAGAAAATGTATTTAAAATCTCAATGTCTAGGCTTACTTCAAATTCAAGAACCTTATGCATTGTCAATGTTTATTTACATTTCAAGACATTTCTACAAGTAGTTTTCCGAGAGCGAGTGAGCAAGCGAGAGAAAGGAGTAGTATTGCCACCACCTTGAATAAAGGAGCAAAATGCTGTACTTCTAGTTGAACTACTACAAATATCAGGTCTGAATCCTAACTTAAGACACACTACTGACGTCAATAAGGGAGTTGATTAAAGTCTGAATTTTGTGTTTTTAAGTTGGGATTGTGTTGGAGATAAGTGGATTGTCCTACCCATTTTGGAGTCCTGCACCATTAGTTTCTGCTCAATCTCCTCCCTGGCCTTCTCACTCTTGTCCAGTTTCTGCATCATGCTGCCCACATCCACCATGGCTCCATTATACACTATCAGACTGCTGCCTCCTCCTGACTCACTAGCCTCTGCTAGCGCTGCCTGGCCACGAGAGACAAACATGGGCAGCAACGCACGGTTACCTGAGGGAAGGGAGAAATAGGGAAAACAAGGGGAGAGGTAGAAAGGAAGAGAGAGAGGTGGAGGGAAAGAGTCGAAAGTATAGGACTCAAAATAAACCACACTCCGTCAGTTCTTACTATGTTAGATAT
The DNA here is from genome assembly GCF_057628025.1 of Oncorhynchus mykiss. Lineage (NCBI taxonomy): Eukaryota > Metazoa > Chordata > Actinopteri > Salmoniformes > Salmonidae > Oncorhynchus > Oncorhynchus mykiss. The sequence continues at coordinate 87,073,738 of NC_143022.1, read as the reverse complement.
TCACCTAAATCACTGGTGAAGGAATAGATTATTCTGTTCAACATTAGTGAAGATTTAAAATGCTTTGAGACGAGTCATAAAGAGAACTATTAACCCACTCCAGTGTCTCCTTCACTCACCTAGCAGGTTGTCCAGCAGGCCTTCACTGAAGGAAGGAGCCGCCTCGTCTTTAGCTGCGTCTGTTAGTTTACGGTAGTAACACGACTCTCTTACCACTGGCTTGTTCAACAACTTCTTTACCTGCAAATTAATCAACATTATAAAAAGGGCTAAATATCACTCGTATATATTGTGACAAATATATTTTAAAAAAGGGTAAGACTGGCGTGTGTAACCTTCAGCTCTAGACAGGTATAAGCCCCTGTGTGTGTGTGTGTACCTGAGCTCTGGACAGATGTAACCCCAGTGTGTGTGTGATATATATATATCTATCTATATACACTGCTCAAAACTGCTCTAAAAAATACACTGCTCAAAAAAATAAAGGGAACACTTAAACAACACAATGTAACTCCAAGTCAATCACACTTCTGTGAAATCAAACTGTCCACTTAGGAAGCAACACTGATTGACAATACATTTCACATGCTGTTGTGCAAATGGTATAGACAACAGGTGGAAATTATAGGCGATTAGCAAGACACCCCCAATAAAGGAGTGGTTCTGCAGGTGGGACCACAGACCACTTCTCAGTTCCTATGCTTCCTGGCTGATGTTTTGGTCACTTTTGAATGCTGGCGGTGCTTTCACTCTAGTGGTAGCATGAGACGGAGTCTACAACCCACACAAGTGGCTCAGGTAGTACAGCTCATCCAGGATGGAACATCAATGAGAGATGTGGCAAGAAGGTTTGCTGTGTCTGTCAGCGTAGTGTCCAGAGCATGGAGGCGCTACCAGGAGACAGGCCAGTACATCAGGAGACGTGGAGGCCGTAGGAGGGCAACAACCCAGCAGCAGGACCGATACCTCCGCTTTTGTGCAAGGAGGAGAAGGAGGAGCACTGCCAGAGCCCTGCAAAATGACCCCCAGCAGGCCACAAATGTGCATGTGTCTGCTCAAACGGTCAGAAACAGACTCCATGAGGGTGGTATGAGGGCCCGACGTCCACAGGTGGGGGTTGTGCTTACAGCCCAGCACGTTTGGCATTTGCCAGATAACACCAAGATTGGCAAATTCGCCACTGGCGCCCTGTGCTCTTCACAGATGAAAGCAGGTTCACACTGAGCACATGTGACAGACGTGACAGTCTGGAGACGCCGTGGAGAACGTTCTGCTGCCTGCAACATCCTCCAGCATGACCGGTTAGGAGGTGGGTCAGTCATGGTGTGGCATTTCTTTGGGGGGCCGCACAGCCCTCCATGTGCTCGCCAGAGGTATCCTGTCACTAGGTACCGAGATGAGATCCTCAGACCCCTTGTGAGACCATATGCTGGTGTGGTTGGCCCTGGGTTACTCCTAATGCAAGACAATGCTAGACCTCATGTGGCTGGAGTGTGTCAGCAGTTCCTGCAAGAGGAAGGCATTGATGCTATGGACTGGCCCGCCCGTTCCCCAGACCTGAATCCAATTGAGCACATCTGGGACATCATGTCTCGCTCCATCCACCAATGCCACGTTGCACCACAGACTGTCCAGGAGTTGGCGGATGGTTTAGTCCAGGTCTGGGAAGAGATCCCTCAGGAGACCATCCGCCACCTCATCAGGAACATGCCCAGGCGTTGTAGGGAGGTCATACAGGTACGTGGAGGCCACACACACTACTGAGCCTCATTTTGACTTGTTTTAAGGACATTACATCAAAGTTGGATCAGCCTGTAGTGTGGTTTTCCACTTTAATTTTGAGTGTGACTCCAAATCCAGACCTACATGGGTTGATACATTTGATTTCCATTGATAATTTGTGTGATTTTGTTGTCAGCATATTCAACTATGTAAAGAAAAAAGTATTTAATAAGAATATTTAATTCATTCAGATCTAGGGTGTGTTATTTTAGTGTTCCCTTAATTTTTTTGAGCAGTGTATATACCTGGGCTCTGGACAGATGTAACCCCAGTGTGTGTGTGTGTGTTTGTGTATATACCTGGGCTCTGGACAGATGTAACCCCAGTGTGTGTGTGTGTGTGTATATACCTGGGCTCTGGACAGATGTAACCCCAGAGTGTACATGATGTCCTCCAGGTCTTTCTCCAGTAGGTAGCCACAGTGGCTCTGGTCAAAGTAGACAAAGGCCATGAGCAGGTCCTTGTTGTAGGTCACCATCTGCTTCTTCTCCTTGTCTTTAGAAGACCCCTCTTTGGACTTCCTGTCGTCTCTCCTGTCCCTGTCGTTAGAGTCCTCATCGTCTTTATCTGAGAGAGGGCAGGAAAGGAGCGCGTCAGTGGAGAATGAGAGGAGAGGAAAGTGTCAGTGGAGAATGAGAGGAGAGGAAAGTGTCAGTGCAGAATGAGAGGAGAGGAAAGTGTCAGTGGAGAATGAGAGGAGAGGAAAGTGTCAGTGCAGAATGAGAGGAGAGGAAAGTGTCCGTGCAGAATGAGAGGAGAGGAAAGTGTCAGTGCAGAATGAGAGGAGAGGAAAGTGTCAGTGGAGAATGAGAGGAGAGGAAAGTGTCAGTGCAGAATGAGAGGAAAGGAAAGTGTCAGTGCAGAATGAGAGGAGAGGAAAGTGTCAGTGCAGAATGAGAGGACAGGAGAGGAAAGTGTCAGTGCAGAATGAGAGGACAGGAGAGGAAAGTGTCAGTACAGAATGAGAGGACAGCAGAGGAAAGTGTCCGTGTAGAATGAGAGGACAGGAGAGGAAAGTGTCAGTGCAGAATGAGAGGAGAGGAAAGTGTCAGTGCAGAATGAGAGGAGAGGAAAGTGTCAGTGGAGAATGAGAGGAGGAAAGTGTCAGTGGAGAATGAGAGGAGAGGAAAGTGTCAGTGGAGAATGAGAGGAGAGGAAAGTGTCAGTGGAGAATGAGAGGAGAGGAAAGTGTCAGTGGAGAGGACAGGAGAGGAAAGTGTCAGTGGAGATGAGAGGGCAGGAGAGGAAAGTGTCAGTGGAGAATGAGAGGGCAGGAGAGGAAAGTGTCAGTGGAGATGAGGGCAGGAGAGGAAAGTGTCAGTGGAGATGAGGGCAGGAGAGGAAAGTGTCCGTGCAGAATGAGAGGGCAGGAGAGGAAAGTGTCAGTGGAGATGAGAGGGCAGGAGAGGAAAGTGTCAGTGGAGATGAGAGGGCAGGAGAGGAAAGTGTCCGTGCAGAATGAGAGGGCAGGAGAGGAAAGTGTCAGTGGAGAATGAGAGGGCAGGAGAGGAAAGTGTCAGTGGAGATGAGGGCAGGAGAGGAAAGTGTCCGTGCAGAATGAGAGGACAGCAGAGGAAAGTGTCCGTGCAGAATGAGAGGACAGCAGAGGAAAGTGTCAGTGCAGAATGAGAGGAGAGGAAAGTGTCAGTGCAGAATGAGAGGAGAGGAAAGTGTCAGTGCAGAATGAGAGAGGAGAGGAAAGTGTCAGTGGAGAATGAGAGGAGGGGAAAGTGTCAGTGGAGATGAGAGGAGAGGAAAGTGTCAGTGGAGAGGACAGGAGAGGAAAGTGTCAGTGGAGAGGACAGGAGAGGAAAGTGTCAGTGGAGAGGACAGGAGAGGAAAGTGTCAGTGGAGAGGACAGGAGAGGAAAGTGTCAGTGGAGAGGGCAGGAGAGGAAAGTGTCAGTGGAGAATGAGAGGGCAGGAGAGGAAAGTGTCAGTGGAGATGAGAGGGCAGGAGAGGAAAGTGTCCGTGCAGAATGAGAGGGCAGGAGAGGAAAGTGTCAGTGGAGAATGAGAGGACAGGAGAGGAAAGTGTCAGTGGAGATGAGAGGGCAGGAGAGGAAAGTGTCAGTGGAGATGAGAGGGCAGGAGAGGAAAATGTCTGTGCAGAATGAGAGGGCAGGAGAGGAAAGTGTCAGTGGAGATGAGAGGGCAGGAGAGGAAAGTGTCAGTGGAGATGAGAGGGCAGGAGAGGAAAGTGTCAGTGGAGATGAGAGGGCAGGAGAGGAAAGTGTCCGTGCAGAATGAGAGGGCAGGAGAGGAAAGTGTCAGTGCAGAATGAGAGGACAGGAGAGGAGAGTGTCCGTGCAGAATGAGAGGACAGGAGAGGAGAGTGTCAGTGCAGAATGAGAGGACAGGAGAGGAGAGTGTCCGTGCAGAATGAGAGGACAGGAGAGGAGAGTGTCCGTGCAGAATGAAAGGACAGGAGAGGAAAGTGTCAGTGCAGAATGAGAGGACAGGAGAGGAGAGTGTCCGTGCAGAATGAGAGGACAGGAGAGGAGAGTGTCAGTGCAGAATGAGAGGACAGCAGAGGAAAGTGTCCATGCAGAATGAGAGGACAGGAGAGGAGAGTGTCCGTGCAGAATGAGAGGACAGGAGAGGAGAGTGTCCGTGCAGAATGAGAGGGCAGGAGAGGAAAGTGTCCGTGCAGAATGAGAGGACAGGAGAGGAAAGTGTCAGTGGAGATGAGAGGACAGGAGAGGAAAGTGTCCGTGCAGAATGAGAGGACAGGAGAGGAGAGTGTCAGTGGAGATGAGAGGACAGGACAGGAGAGTGTCAGTGGAGATGAGAGGAGAGGAAAGTGTCAGTGGAGAATGAGAGGACAGGAAAGGATTGTGTCAGTGGAGATGAGAGGAGAGGAAAGTGTCAGTGGAGAATGAGAGGACAGGATTATCATGTGTACCATCTTCATCGTCGTCGTCTTCGGCCTCAAGAGGGTCGTACTCCTCAGCATTGGTGTTGTTGCTCTCATCCTCCTCCTTCTCCTCTATAGACTCCTCCTTTTTCAGCACCTCCTTCTCTTCCTTCTCACCCCCCTCCTCGCCCTCCTTCTCACCCCCCTCCTCGCCCTCCTCCTCCTGGGTTAGGAAAAGACATAACAGGAACAAGTTTGAACTAGCAGACCGTTTGAAAATCCAAGCATTTGAATCATGGCGTAAGCTTGTATTTTAAGTAAGCTACAATGTAAACTGCTTCATGATCTAGTAAAACTGTCAATATAAATACAATTCATCTTCAAGAGCTATGAGCCACCCACCTTCCTCTCCTGTTCCTCTTCCTTTGCCTTCTTCATCGCCGGCTCTCCGTTCTCCTCCTCGCCTTTCTTCACTTCCCCCTTCTGCCCCGCCTCTTTCTGCCCCGCCTCTTTCTGCCCCGCCTCTTTCTGCCCCGCCTCTTTCTGCCCCGCCTCTTTCTGCCCCGCCTCTTTCTTGGCCTTCACCTTCTTGTCTTTCTTGTCATCCTTGCAGGGCACAGAGGCCAGGGCCTTGAAAATCCTGTAGCCAAAGTCTCTCTGTAGCATCTCATTAAACAGCTCCGCAAACAGAGACACCTGGAAAGAAGAGAAGACAGCAATATTTGATGCAAATCTGTACTTCTAGGCATCTAAATGAGTGTTCAAGTGTGTATGTCCTGAATGTGTGTGTTGTCTCACCTCGAAGGAGTGTTCCTTGTTGTCCTCCAGTCTGTAGTCCAGCAGCACGCTCAGAGACATGACGCTGCAGTCAAACTTTCCGCTCTTGGCCGCCCAGTTGGGGTGAACGATGATGGTGGGCTCGTCTGGCAGGACGTACCGCTTCTCTCTGCGCTGGCGCTCCAACTCCTCCTGCTTCTTCCTTTCCTCCTCCTGATGGACAGACAGACAGAGGGAAGGAGAATCAGAAACAAGTAATCAGTCGATCCATTCTAGTAAACCAGCCATAGTGATGCTGTTGGTAAGTGTGTTAACTGTAGCTAAGTGCATTAAAAGCATACCTCTGTCCAGCTTTTGTGCTTCTGTCTATAAGTACATACACTAGCCGAAGTGCCCAAACCTCCTGTACCTCTCTGTCCTCCTCTATAAGTTGAGGCGCCTCCTCCTCCGGGGCCTGGCTCTCCGGTAACTCGGGCTCCTTGGCCTCCTCCACCTGCTCTTCCACCTTCAACTGCTTGGTGAGACGGGCAATCAGCTGGGACTTTAACCCCTTAGAGCTCAGGGAGCGGGACTCTAACTCCTTACGAAGGTCATTCACCTACAGCGGAGAGAGGTGGTTGGTCAGTTCAACATTAAGCATTATGACACATTTTGAAAAGTTACGAACTTGCCCATTTACAATGTCTCTTGCATATGGATTGGATATACAATGTGATTCAAATTATTTTGTGCTGAACAAACGTTGCAAGTGAGCAGTATGCAGATTGCGGAAGCCGCTTCTTTTGTATCACTTTACGACGCAGCAACACGTCAGTCAACACGTCAGTCAACACGTCAGTCAACACGTCACTACATCAACACAGGAATGAGCCACACAATACATAAGTGCATAACAAAAAAATATATGCACACCAGGGAACTTCCTGTGGAGAAGCTAATTATATACAGGAATGTACCGTCATGACTTGTGATTAGTCTATTGTTACGATGGTTGTGAAGTTGCATGGCTAGAGAGATGAGGATGTGGGTCCTGCCTCTGACTCGCTAGCAGTGCCACGGTTATGGTATTTCCTGCAGTGATCATCACCATACACATACAAAAAACATGTAGACTATGTACTTACACTAATGTAAATCTCTTTAAATATAAATATCTGCTAGGTGTCTTTGAAAGTCAAAGTAATTCACTTTATATTGACTGAGTAATATTCAGTCATTTCTCAAGTATAGGCTATTCAACAATCAAATACTTGAGAACCCTACCTTCATTGATTTCGGATCAAGCTTAGCCCAGTGTGTTGGAGTGGTCACCTCCTTCGAATCTTCTTCATCCTTCTCCTCTTCCTCCTTTGAGAAAGAACCATCCAACCGAGACAGAAACAAAGAAAGAGAGGGACAGCAAACCATTAAATCACCACTTCTTCTGTCGTTTTAAGTAGTAAAAAAAATAATAATTGATCCGTGCAAGAAGCAAGGTTCACATCCTGTGTCTCTGATAGTTTCTCTGGTCCTAGTGAGTAGCTCTGGGATGATAAAGTAGTCCTCTGCTACTGCAGGGTGGGTAGGTAGGTAACACAGGGATACCACCCTCTAGTTCTATATAATAAAACCTTTATCAAACCAACGGAAAACCAATGCCCCCGCCCCCCAGCGGCCAATCAATCACGTTCTGTGGAACACAAAAAGGTAAATCAATGACAGTGGGTTCCAAAGGGGCTGTGGTCTGTGTAGTGGAAGATTCATCAGGTTCAACTCAAAGCTGGTGCCCCCAAACTCAGTGTGTAGCTTAACTGTCTGTATGGAGTTCCCTAGCTAGCCATCCTAATCTAACATGAATTCTGATTAGGGATAGTTCTGGATTCTGCATTCTTTTGGTTCAGTTTAGGTTCTAGAACATCATAGAAAACCTTATGTCAAACCAACTGCCCTGGAACAAACCAAGCTCTAGATACAGTCCAATCAAAAACAGGGACAGACAAGAGACAGAACTTAGGGGAGGGGATTTTCTCTCCTTTCGAATTCAGCAGATGTTGAAGTTAACAAATTATTATAAAAAGGAAACAAAATCTAGAACATACACACATCAACGCAACTGGCTCTGCAGGTTCCAGTAGAATCCTCAGTGGTTCCAAGCAAAGAATCAAATGTCATTTTAACCACCCCACTTGCAAGTAGACAATTCCAAGCAGGGTCATTTTTGATTAAATGTGATAATAACACAAGCAAATTAAAACTTAAGCTATATCCAGTTTGGTACCCAATTATGAGACATTTCTAGAGCTGGAAGCTGATTGGCCAGTTGCGGCGGTATCGATCAGATACAACCTAGTCTCCTTCCACTGTGTGTCTGCCGAGTGTGAGGGCAGGGAGGGGTGTAGGGCGGGGAAGGTGGGGGTAGGAGCAGGTAGCAGGACGGTAGGAGAGGAACTGAACCTAAAGGGGGTATGGTAGTTCAGGATTCTGCCTGCATTGTGTGTATTTAGGTGTGTATAACATATGTAGTGTGTGTATCTGGGGTTGTTGTGTCTAGTGAATATCCTGTGCCTGTGTTGGTCCTGTGAGAAGCAGGGGAAATGAGAAGAAAGGGATTAGCGGTTCAGTGCCTGTTCTCCATCAGCCTCCTTCCTCTCGGCGGACAGCTTCTCAGCCAGCTGCTCCCGGAGTCCCCGCGACAGCCCCTCCCACTCTGAGCGGGTAGGAAGACAATGCCAAACATCCGGGAGAAACAAAACCACTGTCTCCACATGTGCGGGCACTGTCCGCCCCTTGTGAGTCTCCTCAGGGCGATGATAGCGAATCTCTGCAAAACGATACCTGTCGCAAAGGAAGAAGGCGCATTGGAAAGAAACATTCCAGTCAGGGACACACATCTCTTAAAAACAGGGCTAGGGCTAGCCTAGGCTACATTCCCCCAAATGACTTTTGAACTTGTTACAGTATCCCCCCAACACACAGAACACACAATTAGCATAACGGAACCCAGTCCGCAGCTCTCCATTGGTTGTCAGGGGTAACGGTGGCCATTTTGGTCAATTTAACAGAAAAACATCACCCCTGGTAACACCCCCAAAACCGCCCCAACCCTCGCCTTCAGCCAATTAAAGCTCAGTATTTCTCTGTTGCGACTTCGCGGAGGGGAGTTTTTGAGAGAAGACACAGAATCATAGGACAGGACAGTGAAAGCAAGAAGTTAAATATGTAAGATATTTAACAGAATGAAAGGGGGAAAAAAATCAACACAAAAAGGTTATTGTGGTGTCTTCTGGTCCGGGAGACTGCTCTTTGAGCCACAGAATCAATCACTCATTCATCCGCCCACATAGATATACAAAGATGGAGAAAAGCAGGACGTCATCATACCGTAGCCAACGGGACATATTGCGAAACAAAAAATTATTAAGAGGCAAATCAAATGACAGAATCATAGTCATTAACGTCCAAAAAACAAACCAACAAAAAAAAGCACCCATCCAAAGTGTCAGATATCGATATTAAGCGTTGGAAGGTGAGAAAACCATCACGGACCGTCACCATTTGTATTTTTTTGGTAATGATATTACCACAGGTCTAGTTATATAGAGAAAAACCACAGAGACAGAAAAGAGAGAAGGGAGGTTGAAGAGGAGAGCAGGACTTACCACTGAGTGCAGAGACTCAGGTCTATGCCTGTGAGGGCCTTACAACAGCGTATGGCTGTCTTTATGAGCACAGCCGGGTCCTTCTCAGGGTCCACTCCATCCAGGGAGGGGGACCAGTGGCCCCCGATGGCCATAGCCTCGTCCTTACCCCGCATCCCCACCAGGAACTGAGAGAGAAACAGAGACAGAAGGACAGAGAAATTGGAAAGAGAAACAAGAGAAGTAAAAAAAAAAAGAAGCCTAAGCTATGCAACTTACTCATAACTACTACGTACTGTACGAACCAGTGGTTGACACCTAACTGACCTTGATGAGGCGGGCGGGGTGCTGGAAAGAGTCTCTAAGTTCTTGGGGGTCCTCAGCCAGAGCACAGGACTTATGGTAGAGCTCCTCTAGACTGGGGTTGGCCAGCAACATCACCTATTCAACACAAGACAACAGACAGGACAAGTCAAGGTGTGAACGTTTGTGTGTGGACTACCTTATTGCTGTAAGTGGTATTAGGTGTGTGTATCACAGCATAGCGCTGAACAGGTGTGTGTGTCGGGGTTTCCGTTAGCCAGTAATAGCCGGCTTTCGTCCGCATAAAAAAAAAAAAAGCAGATAAAATTGCTGCCGGCGAATTGTCTGGGAGAAGAAGACTGCTTTATATCCTCTTCATTGATGGAAATAAATTTGACTGGTCATGCTTATCGGTCTATAGATTAATTTGCATTATTTAGTGGAATTAAATTAGAGCTTGTGTACAGTATATTGGTTATGCATCTTATTTATCACACTCGTACAGCATACAGATACAGAGCCTTTTAGTGGAAAATCTGTCAGACAGCGTAAGAGCTGCTGCTGCATCTTGTGGTGCTTTCAAGACAACTGGGAAATAGATCAAATCATGATGCCAGCGATCTTCAGGTCGGAGCTCTAGAAAGAGGCCAGAGTTCCTGAGTTGGATGACCGTTCAAACAGATTTTTCCCAGTAGGATCTCGTTGTTCTTTTCTCCAGTTCCCAATTGTCTTGAACACACTAAGGTCACAAGACTTCAGAGTTCTCAGTTGTTTTGAACGTGGCATCAAATGGCAACAGAAGGCAAGCTTCAGCGGGTCACACCACTTTGCAATGAGCTGGAGGCAGTATGCAATTAGAAAACATTTAATACATATGAGGCATGTCTTACCTTGCTTCAAAGTAGCCTATTAGAGCTCCTCTCTTTCAAATCAAATCCAATTGTATTGGTCACATACACATGGTGAGCAGATGTTCATGCGAGTGTAGCGAAATTCTTGTGCTTCTAGTTCCGACCGTGCAGTAATATCTAACAAGTAATCTAACAATTTCACAACAACTACCTTACACACACGTGTGTAAAGGAATTAATGAGAATATGTACATATAAATATATGGATGACCGATGGCCGTGCGGCATAGGCAAGATGCAGTAGATGGTATAGAGTACAGTATACACAGTTGAAGTCAGAAGTTTACAAACACAGAGATAGCCTTGAGATTGAAAAACAGCTTCTATCAGACTGTTAAACAGCCACCACCAGCACAGAGAGGCGGCTGCCTACCTACAGACTTGATATCATTGACCACTTTAATAAATGGAACACTAGTCACTTTAATAATGCCACTTTAAGAATGTTTACATACCTCACATTACTCATCTCATGTAGAGGTCGACCGATTAATCGGAATGGCCGATTAATTAGGGCCGATTTCAAGTTTTCATAACAATCTGGACACAATTTTTTATATATTTTTTTACACCTATATTTAATCTTTATTTAACTAGGCAAGTCAGTTAAGAACGCATTCTTATTTTCAATGACGGCCTAGGAACAGTGGGTTAAACTGCCTTGTTCAGGGGCAGAATGACAGATTTTTACCTTGTCAGCTCTGGGATTCAATCTTGCAACCTTACAGTTAACTAGTCCAACGCTCTAACCACCTGATTACATTGCACTCCACGAGGAGCCTGCCTGTTACGTGAATGCAGTAAGCCAAGGTAGGTTGCTAGCTAGCATTAAACTTATCCTATAAAAAACAATCAATCATAATCACTAGTTAACTACACATGGTTGATGATATTACTAGTTTATCTAGCGTGTCCTGCGTTGCATATAATCGATGCGGTGCGTATCGTTGCTCCAATGTGTACCTAACCATAAACACCAATGCCTTTCTTAAAATCAATACACAGATGTATATGTTTTTAAACCTGCATATTTAGCTAAAAGAAATCCAGGTTAGCAGGCAATATTAACCAGGTGAAATTGTGTCACTCCTCTTGCGTTCATTGTACGCAGAGTCAGGGTATATGCAACAGTTTGGGCCGAATTTTCATTTTAATTTGCCAGAATTTTACATAACATTGAAGGTTGTGCAATGTAACAGCAATATTTACACTTATGGATGACACCCGTTAGATAAAATGCGAGTGTAATAAACGTCTTGTTTTCGAGATGATCGTTTCCGGATTCGACCATATTAATGACCTACGGCTCGTATTTCTGTGTGTTATCATGTAATAACTAAGTCTATGATTTGATAGGGCAGTTTGACTGAGCGATGGTAGGCACCAGCAGGCTCGTAAGCATTCATTCAAACAGCACTTTTGTGCGTTTGCCAGCAGCTGTTTATGACTTCAAGCCTATCAACTCTCGAGATTAGGCTGATGTGAAATGGCTAGCTAGTTGGCGGGGTGCGCGCTAATAGCGTTTCAAATGTCACTCGCTCTGAACCTTGGCGTGGTTGTTCCCCTTGCTCTGCATGGGTAACGCTGCTTCGAGGGTGGCTGTTGTCAATGTGTTCCTGGTTCGAGCCCAGGTAGGAGCGAGGAGAGGGATGAAAGCTATACTGTTACACTGGCAATACTAAAGTGCCTATAAGAACAGCCAATAGTCAAAGGTTAATGAAATACAAATGGTATAGAGAGAAATAGTCCTATAATTCCTATAATAACTACAACCTAAAACTTCTTACCTGGGAATATTGAAGACTCATATTAAAAAAACACCAGCTTTCATATGTTCTCATGTTCTGAGCAAGGAACTTAAACGTTAGCTTTCTTACATAGCACATATTGCACTTTTACTTTCTTCTCCAACACTTTGTTTTTGCATTATTTAAACCAAATTGAACATGTTTCATTATTTATTTGAGGCTAAATTGATTTAATTGATGTATTATATTAAGTTAAAATAAGTGTTAATTCAGTATTGTTGTAATTGTCATTACAAATAAATAAATAAAAATAGGCCGATTAATCGGTATCAGCCTTTTTTGGCCCTCCAATAATCGGATTCGGCGTTGAAAAATCATAACCGGTCGATAAATTGAAAGAAATTGTGGACCTCCACAAGTTTGGTTCATCCTTGGGAGCAATTTCCAAACGCCTGAAGGTACCACGTTCATCTGTCCAAACAATAGTACGCAAGTATAAACACCATGGGACCACGCAGCCGTCATACCGCTCAGGAAGGAGACGTGCAAATGGGTCTTCCAAATGGACAATGACCCCAAGCATACTTCCAAAGTTGTGGCAAAATGGCTTAAGGACAACAAAGTCAAGGTATTGGAGTGACCATCACAAAGCCCTGACCTCAATCCTATAGAAAATCTGTGAGCAGAACTGAAAAACGTGTGCGAGCAAGAAGGGCTACAAACCTGACTCAGTTACACCAGCTCTGTCAGGAGGAACGGGCCAATATTCACCCAACATACTGTGAGAAGCTTGTGGAAGGCTACCCGAAATGTTTGACCCTAGTTAAACAATTTAAAGGCAATGCTACCAAATACTAATTGAGTGTATGTAAACTTCTGACCCACTGAGAATGTGATGAAAGAAATAAAAGCTGAAATAAATCACTCTACTATCATTCTTACATTTCACATTCTTAAAATAAAGTGCTGATCCTAACTGACCTAATACAGGGTATTTTTACAGGGATTAAATGTCAGGAATTGTGAAAAACTGAGTTTAAATGTATTTGGCTAAGGTGTATGTAAACTTCCGACATCAATTGTACATATGAGATGAGTAATGTAGGGAATGTAAACATTATATAAACTGGCATTGTTTAAAGTGACTAGTGATACATTTATTACATCCAATTTTTTATTATTAAAGTGGCTAGAGATTTGAGTCAGTATGTTGGCAGCAGCCACTCAATGTTAGTGATGGCTGTTTAACAGTCTGATGGCCTTGAGATAGAAGCTGTTTAACAGTCTGATGGCCTTGAGATAGAAGCTGTTTTTCTTTTTTTTCTGCCTTTCTAACGGGTATATTTTCATATTCGTCACATGAAACCGCTCGCATGTGCAGTGCCCTTTTGACATTGACGGTTTCCCGCTAATTGCATTATTGAACGAACAGTCGCGCTTATAATGTGTAGAAATAATAGTTTGAGCTAAACATTGTGATCTGTTGCATCAGACTCATTGCTTTTTAACATTTCGTTTTTTAATGTAGCCTAGGCATACTGGTTGGATGAATTTGGGATTTATCATCCCATAACTGTCCCAGAGTCTGTTTGGAATAGGCTATTTGTTTCTCGACAAGCTGACAAATAGATTAGGTAGACTAAACATTTGTACTTTAGTAGATTGACATAGGCTAGTGATGCATGTGTGTCCGTTAAATTTCTCAAATGTCTGGTCAATTAAAACGCTGCCGGTCAAATGTCCGGTCAATTAAAATGCTGCCGGTCAAATGTCTGGTCAATTAAAACGCTGCCGGTCAAATGTCTGGTCAATTAAAACGCTGCCGGTCAAATGTCTGGTTAATTAAAACGCTGCCGGTCAAATGTCTGGTCAATTAAAACGCTGCCGGTCAAATGTCTGGTTAATTAAAACGCTGCCGGTCAAATGTCTGGTCAATTAAAACGCTGCCGGTCAAATGTCTGGTCAATTAAAATGCTGCCGGTCAAATGTCTGGTTAATTAAAACGCTGCCGGTCAAATGTCTGGTTAATTAAAACGCTGCCGGTCAAATGTCTGGTTAATTAAAACGCTGCCGGTCAAATGTCTGGTTAATTAAAACGCTGCCGGTCAAATGTCTGGTTAATTAAAACGCTGCCGGTCAAATGTCTGGTTAATTAAAACGCTGCCGGTCAAATGTCTGGTTAATTAAAACGCTGCCGGTCAAATGTCTGGTTAATTAAAACGCTGCCGGTCAAATGTCTGGTTAATTAAAACGCTGCCGGTCAAATGTCTGGTTAATTAAAATGCTGCCGGTCAAATGTCCGGTCAATTAAAATGCTGCCGGTCAAATAAAACGCTGCCGGTCAAATGTCTGGTCAATTAAAACGCTGCCGGTCAAATGTCTGGTCAATTAAAATGCTGCCGGTCAAATGTCTGGTCAATTAAAATGCTGCCGGTCAAATGTCTGGTGCCACATTTTCCTAACGGAAACCCTGGTGTGTGTACACTTGCATGCAGCCCGTCTGTGTGAATACCCCACCTTAGCGCTGTATGTGTGGTTGGCATCAGGTGGGTCCAGCACAGCAGTGTTCTTGACCAGAGAGTCCACCTCCTTGTGCATGATGTGGAAGTTACAGTAGTTGCCGAACTGGAAGGGACGTTGCAGGGGGAAGCCATCCACCCAGGTGAACATAGCATTAAAGAAGTCACTGGGGATGTACAGGCTCTGGTAGCGTCTCCTCAGCTCCATCATGTCACAGTTAGAACTGGAGGGGAGAGAAATAGTTCTGTCAGAACAGGGAGAGAAAATAGTACCTTTCTCCCTAATGTACAGTCACTGCAAATGGTTCTAGAATGGACGAAGAGCACCTGGGATCCGCTTCCATGCAGCTACAACACACATTGTTTGTTTGATCAATTACCAAACATATTTTATACAAACTTAGTTGACCTCATATGCACTTTCTTTATAACTATCAGAAACAGAATGAAAGCTGTATGAAAACTGTAAGAAAGGCCCAGAGAGGTTTCCAATACCCCTTGAATATATACAGTTCACTAGACACAAAGTTCTGAAGTAAACTGACCCCTGACTCAGAGATAGTATCAAATCAAAAGCTGCAAGTGATCAATCATCATAATGAATGGCTGACCCACCCGTCCAGGCTGAACTTGGAGAACTGGACAGTATAGCGAGGCACCACCTTGCGAGGGCGGCGGGGGGAGCGGTCACGTCTCGGAGAACGGTCCCTGGAGCGTTTACGTGTAGGAGAGCGCTCTCTGGACCTCCTGCGCTCACGGTCTCTTTCACGACTGCGTTCATCCTTGGTCCTGAGGATGAGTTCAGGGCGGTCGTTGCGGTTGGGGAAGCGGGGGGAGGGGTCCAGGCGCCTGACTGGCTGAGGCATCATCCTCCTTGGGGGCTGGAGCAGACCTCCTGAGAACACATCTAGAGGGACGGGCAAACACACATTAAAAATCCAAATGTCTTTATTTTCTGCAGAAGTAGCAAGCTAGCAACTCAAAGCAAACGCAAGGGAGAAACACTAATCGTCATCATAGAGCCCACTACCTTTGGGTGGTGGCTGTGACAGCAGGGGCGGAGGGGGGTTCAGGAGGAGCGGGGCCAGGGAGGCAGCAGAGAACTGGGCCTGGAGCAGGGGAGGGGGTCCCTGGGCCTGTACACTGAAAGTGTTGGGGGGAGGCAGAGACTGGGGCATGTTGGGACCCGGTTTCATCATGTTGGGGCCTCCAGGCTGACTCTGGAGAGGGGGGGGAGAGAGGAGAGATTAGCATTATCCCAGGGCTGTTCCATGACGTATGCTGTTATCAGAGTAAGGTTTTTTTGTTTTGATTTCTTGTCCCAAATAGGAGCTTTTAGTTTAAGAAATATGCTTCATTATGCATAGAGGACATGCACCAAATGAACCAGAGGTTTGTGCCGCTCCCAACAGGTAACCAGGTGCTAAAGCAAAACAGAACTAGAGGAGTGAGGTTTGGTTAGACGTCAATGAAGTACAATGACTAAATTCTGTCAAAAAACGAGAAAACTTCTGCCGAAGTAGCATATTTTCGGTCAGCATTATCGACAAGGACAAGTTCCATGAAGAAACAAGGCAACAGTAAACATGTTGTCTCCCACAAATGATGTAGCGCCCTACCCTCCCTTGGGCAAATTAATGCTATTTTCTAAATGGCGGATATCTACGGCAAGACTCATCATTCACGTTTTGTAAAAATCGGGCCAGTGGTGTCAGATATAGCGTGGGTTAGCATCACATCTCCCTGAGCATGTGTTGCCAAATTTCTGCACTCCGAGTCAAATAGATTAAGAGATATAATCATGTGCCCTTTATATAGTGCCACCAGGTGGTTGATATGAATATTCTTGCAATATGTTGAGTCTTGACAACATGTGTACCAAATTGTGTTACAATACGAATACCCTTGACTGATTTATATGCCAGACCACACTCACGTGAATGTTTATTGGTTAATAGCGGCCTTCTTGTTTTAGGTACTAGTCTGGAAAATATTGAGGTGAGAGACCTTTGTCCATAGATGTCACATATCAAGTTTTGAGTAGATCATTCGGTGTCAAAAGTGTAGCGTTTTAAGTGTATTTCTCAAAATACTAAATGGTGAAAAATCCTGAGGCAAATGTATTTATTGTGAGGAAAGGGACCTATGTACCGAATTTCATTGCTTTAGGTCAAACGGTGTGATGGTGACCTTTCAAAGTTAGCATTTTCAATCTCTTGTCATAGTGGCACCATCTGGCCAGTCAGTATACTTTTTTTATATGCCGGATCTTTATCGCAAGACTCAAGTTCCATCAAAATCTGGCCAGTGCTGTCTGAGATATTGTGTGTGACTAACATACAAACGAATGTATGGACGGAGACAGATCCACTGTCCCCTCCCCGATTTCATGGAAGGGGACAACTACAAAATGGTCAAGTTCTAAAACATCTGTGAGATGTATGGAGAATCTTTCCAATTTTGATAGGTCGTTCCTACCCTGTTCGTATGGTAAAAAAGTGCATATCATGTATGAAAATCATGTATTGATCATAACATTGAGAAGGAAAGGGTTAGAAGCGAAGAAAAAGTATGTCAAAGTGCCTTCTGTAAGAAATCCAAGAAATCTTAGTATTTGTTCCTTTAACTACTGTAAAGTCTCAAAATGTAAGAGAAAAACACAAAAAGCATTACTATCTCAATGGGACTCTCTCATTAGCCTAAATGAACAATGACAGGACATCTTATGGATAGCACCTTGAAAAAAGCACTCTCCCCCGTTGAGAGATTGACGGACGTCACCGTTAGAGAAGCCCAGTGTAAAGAGAAATGTAGATTGGGATTAATTTGTGTTTCTGAAAAATGTTCTGAAAGACAATAGGCCCAAAGATAAAAAAGAAAATGTATTTCTAATACTATTCAACGATATATCATATGCACTTTAAAAGATCAGGAAGCCATCCTGGTCCAAAACAACAAATTAATACTCAGAGAGAAGACGGAAGAGAAGAGAGAGATAACAGAAGGAGAAAAGAAGAAGATGGAGAAGAACGGGCATCAGAAAGGACAGAAGAGAGGAGAGAGAGAATAGGAGGGGGCAGCCCATAGAGAGGTGTGTGAGACAGGACGAGGGTTACATTTTGTCTGCTGTCCATGCCAACGGGGTGCATGTCTGAGTAGCGCTGATGCATCCCCGGGTCAGCATAGAAGCTGCTTAGCTGTGGGGGAACTGGAGGTAAGGACTGGGGCTGCTGCTGAAGCTAGGAGAGGAGGGTGGAGAACAAAATGGTTAATAACAGATACACAACCATAGGGCTGGATTCCAATCTGATCACTTTCAAACTTCACTTCTGCACTAATTGAGGCCCCCCCTCTAAGATCAGGGGGTGAATACAGCAATGGTGCCATCTATACTGTAGGCTTACATTACATTTCCATTTGAGAGATGGAGTCAACCAGGGCAGACGGGAAGACAGACAGGGATGCAAACTGGCAAGGGCCCAAAAAGTTGACATGGAACATGTAGGTGCAAAGGTGCAAGCAGGACTGTCACTGCTCCTACTCTGTTCAACCTTTATGGAAGTCAGAGGCTGCGTAACAGCGAAGTCAGACTGGACTGTGCTCTTACAGGTGGAATTACAAGATAGTGTATCTACTTCACACGCACTGCGAGCCACTCCAATAATTAAATGTAACAGAAGTATTTAAATCAATGTCTGCATACTCCAGATTGTCATTACGGCTAAATGACATATTAAACCTGATGGATGCGGACGGAGAGAAAGAATATCTGAACTCTGAAATTCTCATTGTAGGAAGTGTAGGGAAGCAATCTGTGCTTAGTCAATGATTTCAATATGAGAAACATACAATCCCCACCCACATTCGCGATTTACGTGGATTACCCATCGCCGAAAAGTGATGAGTTTGCATCCCTGAGAGAGAGCTAATGATCAAATTGGAACCAAACCCTGGAAGCACTCAAATTGAGGTGTAAGATGTCACTGGCTAAGGGCCACCAGCATCATGTTCAGTGGGGTGACAAAAGTTTTCTTCAGTTTCACTTCAAGTCTACTGAATGTGACCCAGGTGGCTGTGGAGGCTAAGGTGAGGCTCACCGATTGGTTGGCCAGCTGAGGTAAGGTCTGAATGCGCTGGGCATTCCATTTGAAGGGCATGTTGGGGTTATACACGGCCTCCACTAGGACCCTGTCGCCCACCTGGGGGGTCTTCCCCTTCACCGCACTGTGGAGACAACACCCATTATTCACCCACTTGGAAATGCTTTAGAAACTGCAACATATAGAGGCTTGAAACAAGACATTTATGCTTTGAATAATGGTACACAAATTAGGGATGCAACCAGCAAAATATAGGAAACCCACCAAAAAAAAGGAAACTATTAATGAGACACTTGATGTGAAACATCTAGCTAAATTTTCTGTGGCCCAATCCAAAATGGACTTCTAGACCCTATGGACTTGTGGAGATCTGAGAGGAGTTGGGCTAGAGGCAGAGACTGGACACTTACCTGAGCTGGAAGAAGACGTCCTCGTCCACAAAGCCAAAGGTGTCATGCAGCTTGTTGACCACGCCGGTGAAGACGCGCTGCTTCTGGGGCTGGCTTTGCTGCTGGCTCTGCTGCTGGCTCTGCTGCTGGTGGCTGGAGCGAGGCGTGGGATAGGACACGGTGATCTGGGCTGTCTGCTGGGGGTTGGACAGAGAGAGGCTGGTGGGGAGAGCCACAGGGGGCTAGGGAGGAGGAAAGTTATAGGTCAGAATCAACTTCACCCTACTCCTACTTTCTCTATGGCTGCGGTCCAAACACTTAAAAGACACACCCTCGCCCACTTACCCTCGCCTTATGCCCTTGGGCGAATCCCCACCTCCATCTTGGAGGGCGGTCCAAATGATTAGCCAAGCAAGGGAAGTTTGTAACGTAAGCCCCTCAGCCCTCTTTTTTAGTCGGCTTTACGAGTGTACAATTATGTTCACGCCAGGGCCTGAAACTCCCCATAATTCAATTTGCGACGATTGTACATCCGCTAAGAAAAGTCAGCGAAAATTTCAAAACAACATCGAAGGAGAAGTCGAAAGAAGTAAAAACGAATGTAAATAAGTTAGAAATGGTGCTACTAATGCACATAACGGCACAAACACGTCTCGTAAAAAGTATATATGTTTTTGTTTGGTTATCTTTTGGAAATTGTAGAAATAAAACATTTCCATTCTTCAGAAGTTCCAGCTGGACAGGCTAACGTTAGTTAGGTAATTAATTATCTAGCTGTCATGCAATCACATATTTAATATTAGTAAACATGCACTGATAATTGACTGTAGAGCATATAAAGCACCCACAAGCTACCAGTGGCTGAAAACACAATCATTGCGGGATCAAAGAGTGACGAATTTCAGGCCAAGAGTAGTCCATTTAAAAATAATTCCTTCCTCCCTCGACCTGCAAGTGTATACTCATCAGACGTCATGATACGTCATCAGAATTGTCCACTTAATTTGAGGGCTGAGGGGATAGGGTGTTTGGACCGCTGCCTATTAGTCCTAAATGTGTGGATTGTATCACGCCAGGACTGCAAAACTATGCTAACTTTCCAACATTATCAAGGTTTTCCAGAAAACCTGGTTAGAAGATTCGTGGAATCAGGAGGGATTAAGCAGAAAAGCTGGAATCTTCCAGCCAGGATTTCTCATAAAACTGGAATTTTGGGTAAGTAACCAGAATTTTGCAACCCTAATCAAGCCCACTAAATTCAAAACGTGTGTCTAACAATGGAACTGCTGGAAGTGTCTATTCTAATCAAATGTCCCATAGCGGGTCTTCTCATTTACCAGAGGTGTTAATTATTACTGTGGCCATACACGTCCCATTGTATTTGGCTGTATGCTATGAAGAAGGTCCATGGGGCGACGCACAATTGGCCTAGCGTCGTCCGGGTTAGGGAGGGATTGGCCGGTAGGGATATCCTTGTCTCATCGCGCACTGCGACTCCTGTGGCGGGCCGGGCGCAGTGCACGCTAACCAGATCGCCAGGTGCACAGTGTTTCCTCCGACACATTGGTGCGGCTGGCTTCCGGGTTGGATGCGCGCTGTGTTAAAAAGCAGTGCGGCTTGGTTGGGTTGTGTTTCAGAGGACGCATGACTTTCGACCTTCGTCTCTCCCGAGCCCGTAAGGGAGTTGTAGCGATGAGAAAAGATAGAAACTACTAACAATTGGATACCACGAAATTGGGGAGAAAAAGTTTTTTAATTTAAAATAAATAAATCAATAATAAAATTAAAAAATGGAACTTGTAAAGTGATGCCTACCGGGAATTTGTTTTCACCACTCCAGTTCTTTCAACATCAGCGGAGGCATCAGAAAAGGAGGCAAGGAGAGAAGGTGGCGTTAGGATGTTGTCACAATTCTTTCCCCAATAGCTTTGGGTTGTATTGTATCGCATTATTCCAAAATCACCACCTACGTATAACAAGAGAGCTCTTGGAATTTTCATGACAAAATGGCATCTTCTTAGACCTATTATGTTGGACTAAATAATTACCCTCAAGACAAGCTGACGTCAGTGGCATTACTTTAGCTAAAAGCTGCAATAAATGTACCAGAGACTAGTTTGTTCCTAATTATCCTACCTGTGAAATCAGCGCTTGCTGGGGCTGGGGGAGCTGTGGAGAAAGGAAGAGAGAGAGAGACAGGAGAGAGGAAGAGAGAGAGAGACAGGAGAGAGGAAGAGAGAGAGAGACAGGAGAGAGAGAGACAGGAGAGAGAGAGACAGGAGAGAGGAAGAGAGAGAGACAGGAGAGAGGAAGAGAGAGAGACAGGAGAGAGGAAGAGAGAGAGACAGGAGAGAGGAAGCGAGAGAGACAGGAGAGAGGAAGAGAGAAACAGGAGAGAGGAAGAGAGAGAGACAGGAGAGAGGAAGAGAGAGAGACAGGAGAGAGGAAGAGAGAGAGACAGGAGAGAGGAAGCGAGAGAGACAGGAGAGAGGAAGAGAGAAACAGGAGAGAGAGGGCGAGACAGAGGCAAAGGAGAGGAGAGTGAGAAAGAGGAAAGAGGAGAGAAAGACAGAGGTTGAGAGAAGTCGAGAAGTTAATACTGACAGAATCTGTAGAACAGAGTACATTCCCCATCCTAGCACCAAGCATGAAGGGCATTGTGATTTGACTGTGCTGCGGCTGTGACCTGCTGCTGCTTACCCCGTATAAGTCTGTGTGTTGTTGATGTTGCTAAAGAGATAGGGTACACAAACAAGACTTTCAATGAGTCAACAGTACAGTGTTGATTGATACACATAATGATTATGGCCTTTCTCAAATCAAAGCGATTCAGAGTTGTCTGTGTGAATTGCAAACATCAATTTACCCCGTATGAGTCTGTATGTTGTTGATGTTGCTGAAGAGACGGAGTACACACAAACACGTAGAAATTGCAATAAGTACTTAATCGAGTAAACAGTACAGTTGATTGATACATATGAGTATAGGGCTGGGTGATATGTCCACACTATCATATCACTGAATTTCTTATTTTTGACTGTATTTGATGTTTCTGAATAATAAAATATATAAATATGCATTATGAATAATATAGACCTGACAAGAGGGTAAAATACACAGATGCGAAACAAAATATTGGCACCATTCACAATTTTGTCTAAAATAAGTAACACTAACTGCACAGGACCATTAATTAATTTTCCTTTCTTGTCTATCTGTCCATACCAGTACCTGCTGAACGTATTGTACGTCTGTCTATGTTTTATTTTGCAGGTTATTGTTTCGTTTTTCTGTTTTTTACTCCAACTCACATCAGGTTAATAGGTTTGAGTAGGTTAAGCCAGGGAAGCAGTTGGCCAGGGATGGAGATTAAGATGGGGGTGTGGGAGGACTCAAGGGACAACCAAGGGATTGTTGGCTAGTCGGAGCAGCTCCACTTCTGTTGCTTTCAAAATTTCAATCATTTTTTTGTAAAAATAATTATACCAAAAAGAACAAGACAAAGTTGACAGTGAATCCTATTTGTAGAACTTTACATAGGAATATAAATGATATTTTGTAGCCTCAAACTCTGGTACACAACCAACGGTTTCTATTTGCATAGAACATTTGATATAGTCCAGCATTTTCATACAATTCTTATTTTCTTGGACTAACTTGTTTTCATTTACACACTGTTCCACATTTATTTTGTCTTAGCATGCCTATATTTCGTTTTAAAAAATCTTTAATTATTCTCACTCTCCTCTTATACCCTGACAATACCGCTCACGTCGCATGCGAGAGCGTTGCAAAATAAATGTAGAAAAATATGTTATTCAATTATTGCACCCACACTGCTCACAAGCGTCTGAGTTGCCATGGGCTAAAATAGAAGTCCTTTCTATTTCTGACGCAGACCGCGCTGCAAGTCCTGCATCTCCAATCTCCTCATTGGTTTATAGAAGCAGGTACCCACGTGCCATCTCGTCATTGGTTATACCCACGTGGGTGACTGAAAGACGAACTGTGTTGCCAGTCGTTGTAGTAATACTATGAAAGTTTAGATGCCAATCACCATGTACATACAAATAAATTCATTAAAAATCCTACAATGTGATTTTCTGGATTTTTTCCCCTCATTTTGTCTGTCATAGTTGAGGTGTACCTATGATGAAAATTACAGGCCTCTCTCATCTTTTTAAGTGGGAGAACTTGCACAATTGGTGGCTGACTAAATACTTTTTTGCCCCACTAAGTTCAAAGATGAAAAAGCCTGGAAGGAGAGGTGACTAGAAACGATTCGGTTGACCGTTTTATGTGTAGATTAATTGGAGGAGTAGAGGACCTTGTGCATTTCAGGTAAAATAACTCAATGTTTATATTCCAGGATAAATTAGCTAGCAACAGCAAGCTAGCTAAATAGGACAAATTAGCTAGCAATTGTAAGCTAACCAGCTAAATTGCCATAAATGTTTAATGCTTTTCGACCTATCCCCAAATTAATGGAATTGGTTCAGAGTTTGTTTTGATATTTTAACCTGAGTGTCGTGATCGCGTTTGGTGTAGGGGGACAAAATAAATGTATGCACGATGGCGCACGCACGCAGCCGGTTTGGGTTCCGTGTTAGACTGTATTATCAGCTTCAGCTGCAGTTGTTACTTTCACCACTAGGGGTAGTCGGACAATTTCCGAGGGTATATTTGGCACGGTTGCCCTCCCGAAGTTGTTGACTTGTTATGCTAGCAAGTTAGACAGCAGTTCTCAGCTGTCAGAAGTTTCTTACTGGTGCTTAAAACAGATTGGCAAAACAAAATTTGAGTGATTATGTAAAGTAAAAATCCAAAAAGGTCCGTGAATGAAGTGGCGCAGCGGTCTAAGGCATCTCAGTGCAAGTGGCATCACTACAGTCCCTGGTTCAAATCAGGGCTGTATCACATCCGGCCGTGATTGGGAGCTCCATAGGGCTGCGCACAATTGGCCCAACGTCGTCCAGGTTTGGCCGGGGTAGGCCGTCATTGTAAATAATAATTTGTTTTTAACTAACTTACCCAGTTAAATAAAGATTACATTTATAAAAAATATAAAAAAATAAGAATACCGGTATCTTTTTTTACTGTTTGTCGTCCAGCCCTACATGAGTATGACCGTTCTTAAATCAATGCGATTCAGAGCTGCACATAAATAATTTACCCCGTATAAGTCTGTATGTTGTTGCTGAAGAGATGGGGTACACACAGATATTGCAATAAGTACACTATATATACAAACGTATGTGGACACCCCTTCAAATTAGTGGATTTGGCTATTTCAGCCACACCCGTAGCTGACAGGCGTATAAAATCGACCACACAGCCATGCAATTTCCATAGATAAACATTGGCAGTAGAATGGCCTTACAGAAGAGCTCAATGACTTTAAACGTGGCATCGTCATAAGATGCCGCCTTTCCAAAAAGTCAGTTCATCAAATATCTGCCCTGCTACAGCTGCCCTGGTTAACTGAACGTGGTGTTATTGTGAAGTGGAAACGTATAGGAGCAACAACGGCTCAGCTTCGAAGTGGTAGGCCACACAAGCTAACGGGGAAGGCCAGGTAAAAAGGGTATGTTCTCGATTGCAACACTCACTACCGAGTTCCAAACTGCCTCTGGAAACAACGTTCGCACAATAACTGTTTGTCGGGAGCATCATGAAATGGGTTTCCATGGCCGAGCAGCCACACAAAAGCCTAAGACCACAATGCGCAATGCCAAGCGTCGGCTGGAGTGGTGTAAAGCTAGCCACCATTGGACTCTGGAGCAATGGAAACACGTTCTCTGGAGTGACGAATTACGCTTCACCAGATGCCAGGAGAACGCTACCTGCCCCAATGCATAGTGCCAACTGTAAAGTTTGGTGGAGGAGGAATAATGGTCTGGGGCTGTTTTTCATGGTTCGGACCAGGCTCCATAGTTCCAGTGAAGGGAAATCTTAACGCTACAGCATACATTGACATTCTAGACAATTCTGTGCTAACTTTGTGGCAAAATTTTTGGGCTGGCCCTTTCCTGTTTCAGCATGAAAATGCCCCTGTGCACAAAGCGAGGTCCATACAGAAATGGTTTGTCGTGATTGGTGTGGAAGAACTTGACTGGCCTGCCTGGCTCTGACCTCCACCCCATTGAACACCTTTGGGATGAATTGGAACGCTGACTGCAAGTCTGGCGTAATCGCCCAACATCTGTGCCTGACCTCACTAATGATCGTGGCTGAATGGAAGCAAGGCCCAGCAGCAATGTTCCAACACCTAGTGGAAAACCTTCCCAGAAGAGTGGAGGCTGTTATAGCAGCAAAGGGGGAGCAACTCCATATTATTGCCCATGATTTTGGAATGAGATGTTCGACGAGCAGGTGTTCGACGAGCAGGTGTCCACATACTTTTGGTATTTCATTGAGTAAACAATATATTTTTTGATTTGATACATATCAAGCGACCAGCATCATCAGCAAGGTCTTTTTCAAGATAAGTTGGTGATTCAGAGTTGTACATCAATAATTTGCCCCTATAAAAATATATCAAACAAATACTACATTGGACGAGGTCAAAGAGAATAAAAGGTAAACTGTGCTCCAGCCTAAAACAAATCTGATTTAACAAAGTGAGGCAAATGTATTTTACTTAAGTGAAACCCATTGAGTGAGTGAGTGGTCTACCTGACGTGATATGAACTGGCTGCTCTGGGTTAGAACATTCAGTGTTCTTAAAGTTCTGACACTGACAGTTTTGCTGACAAGCTCTAATTCATTTACAATCCAAGCAACAGTATTTCACTTGGTGTATTGGCCATGTCTCACCTGATGGGGTACATTATAGAGCTGTTGAGGAGGAGGCTGCTGTGGAGGAGGTTGTTGCTGCTGCTGTTGCTGCTGCTGCTGTTGCTGCTGCTGCTGCTGCTGTTGTTGTTGCTGCTGATACTGCTGCAGGGCCGAGTTCATTTGAGACTGAAACAATAGGAGAGACGAGACAGAGAAAAAGTTCAATGACAGGAATGGCAGGCAGCCTAGCAGTTAAGAGCGTTGGGCCAGCAACTGAAAGGTCGCTGGATTGAATTTGTGTCGACTAGGTGAAAAATCTGTCTGTGCCCTTGAGCAAAGCACTTAACCCTAATTGCTCCTGTAAGTCGCTCTGGATAAGAGCATCTGCTAAATGACTAAAACGTACATGTAAAATGTTGATGCTCTGTCTGGATAGACAGACTCAAGAGCGTAAGGTACGACTCAGATGTGACAGGTGATACATCGATAAAAACACTAGCTAGTCTAAATGTGTCAGCTTTTTCTTTGAATTCAATTTCAGGAAATGGCCCTTGAGTTCTGTTGTGGTTAATTTGAGTGATGTCAATTTGAAGGGAATACTATTTACTGAACAGTTAAGTGACTCCATGCTCAACTACATGTGATTTCAAGATGGTGTAGCAGTCAGGCGTCTTTGTCTTGTGTATATATCTTTTCATATATATTTTTTCCTCGCAAATATTTATATTTTCTTAACCTCTTAGAGCTCTAGGGGCGCTATTTCATTTTTGGATAAAAAACGTTCCCGTTTTAAGCGCGATATTTTGTCACGAAAAGATGCTCGACTATGCATATATACTTGACAGTTTTGGAAAGAAAACACTCTGAAGTTTCAGAATCTGCAAAGATTTTGTCTGTAAGTGCCCCAGAACTCATTCTACAGGCGAAACCAAGATGATGCATCACCCAGGAATTAGCAGAATTTCTGAAGCTCTGTTTTCCATTCTCTCCTTATATGGCTGTGATTGCGCAACGAATGAGCCTACACTTTCTGTCGTTCGCCCAAGGTCTTAGCAGCATTGTGACGTATTTGTAGGCATATCATTGGAAGATTGACCATAAGAGACTACATTTTCCAAGTGTCCGCCTGGTGTCCTGCGTCGAATTCGGTGCGCAATTGCCAGCTGCTTCCACTTTACCATTTGATTCAGGGGAGAAAGCATGTGTCCAAGAACGATGTATCAATGAAGAGATATGTGAAAAACACCTTGATGATTGATTCTAAACAACGTTTGCCATGTTTTCAGTCGATATTATGGAGTTAATTTGGAAAAAAGTTTGCGTTTTGAGGACTGAATTTATGGATTTTTTTTGGTAGCCAAATGTGATGTATAAAATGGAGCTATTTCTAATACACAAGGAATCTTTTTGGAAAAACTGAGCATCTGCTATCTAACTGAGAGTATCCTCATTGAAAACATCAGAAGTTCTTCAAAGGTAAATGATTTTATTTGAAGGCTTTTATGTTTTTGTTAATGTTGCGTGCTGGATGCTAACGCTAATGCTAACGCTAAATGCTAACGCGAAATGCTAACTCTAGCTAGCTACTTTTACACAAATTATTGTTTTCCTATGGTTGAGAAGCATATTTTGAAAATCTGAGATGACAGTGTTGTTTACAAAAGGCTAAGCTTGAGAGATGGCATATTTATTTCATTTCATTTGCGATTTTCATAAATAGTTAACGTTGTGTTATGCTAATGAGCTTGCTGATAGATTTACACAATCCTGGATACAGGGGTTTTTTCATAGCTAAACGTGACGCAGAAAACGGAGCGATTTGTCCTAAACAAATAATCTTTCAGGAAAAACTGAACATTTGCTATCTGAGAGTCTCCTCATTGAAAACATCTGAAGTTCTTCAAAGGTAAATGATTTTTTTGAATGCTTTTCTGTTTTTTTGTGTAAATGTTGCTAGCTGAATGCTAATGCTAAATGCTACGTTAGCCATCAATACTGTTACACAAATGCTTGTTTTGCAATGGTTGAGAAGCATATTTTGAAAATCTGAGATGACAGTGTTGTTAACAAAAGGCTAAGCTTGAGAGCTAGCATATTTATTTCATTTCATTTGCGATTTTCATGAATAGTTAACGTTGCGTTATGGTAATGAGCTTGAGTCTGTATTCACGAACCCGGATCCGGGATGGGGAGATCAGAAAGGTTAACATCAACTTCAACCCGCCTCACCCAATGTGGTATGGATCTGCTATTTTCTTTACTTTAGAACCGAAACCCCCCAACAGAAGCTAACTAGATACTAGTCAGCTAGCCACTGCTTGCGGTCGTCAGCTAACCTTTAGCCCGGACAACTGTCTACACAGCGCGATTCCACATGTCTGATTTCTTTCTCTCCATATCTCCAGATTCCTACCATAAGCTCTGAACCTTTTCACCTGGATCATCACCGCTAGCTAGCTGCTATCCGAGTGGCTACTCCTTGCTAGCGTCTCTGTCCCGAAGCAAGCACCAATTAGCCTGGAGCTAGCCTATGCTAGACCCATCTCCCGGCTAGCTGAAGAGGTCCATCAGCTAGTCCCAAGGGCTACATTACCGATTTTGCCAATTGGCCTGGACTCCTTTTATTGCCGATACGGAGCACCGCCGATCCATCACAACTGGACTACCGACGTAATCCGCCCGAGGGGTTTTTTCAACAGGCACCTCCGTTGCGACGTCCCCTGAATGCCCATCTGCTATCCGCGGCCCGCTAGCCATCTAGAGCAGAATGTTAGCTGAAGAGGTCCATCAGTCAAATTCTTGGGCTACTAACAATATTATGCCAATTGGCCTGGACCCTTTTACTACACGGACCCCTTCTGATCCATCAGAACTGGTCTGCCGACGTAACCGCACGAGGGGGCTTCTTCCGTCGCGATGTCCGAGTAAGGCCCTTCTGCTAGCCCCGGCTCACTAGCTGTCTGAATCGCCATGTCCCCAGCCCGCCTAGCTACTCAGGTCTGTGCCCAAACAGAAGCTATGTCGCTCTTGCTGCTGGTGATTCTCTGATCCACCTTTATGCAGACACCATTCTGTTTACTTCTGGCCCTTCTCTGGACACTGTTAAACCTCCAGACGAGCTTCAATGCCATACAACTCTCCTTCCGTGGCCTCCAATTGCTCTTAAACACTAGTAAAACTAAACGCATGCTCTTCAACTGATCGCTGCCCGCACCTGCCCGCCCGTCCAGCATCACTACTCTGGATGGTTCTGACTTAGAATATGTGGACAGCTACAAATACCTAGATGGTTAGACTGTAAACTCTCCTTCCAGACTCACATTAAGCATCTTCAATCCAAAATTAAATTAATCTCATGCTGCCAAACATACCCTCGTAAAACTGACTATCCTACCGATCCTGGACTTCGACGATGTCATTTACAAAATAGCCTCCAACACTCTAATCAGGAAACTGGATGCAGTCTATCACAGTGCCATTCGTTTTGTCACCAAAGCCCCATATACTACCCACCAATGCGACCTGTATGCTCTCGTTGGCTGGCCCTCGCTACATATTCGTCACCAAACCCACTGGCTCCAGGTCATCTATAAGTCTTTGCTAGGTAAAGCCCCGCCTTATCTCGGCTCACTGGTCACCATAGCAGCACCCACCCATAGCATGCACTCCAGCAGGTATATTTCACTGGTCACCCTCAAATCCAATTCCTCATTTGGCCGCCTTTCCTTCCAGTTTTCTGCTGCAAATGACTGGAACGAATTGTAAAAATCCCTGAAGCTGGAGACTCGTATGTCCCTCACTAACTTTATGCATCGGCTGTCAGAGCAGCTCACAGATCACTGCACCTGTACATAGCTCATCTGGAAATAGCCCATCCAACTACCTCATCCCCATACTGTTTTTTCCCCTCTCCTTTGCACCCCAGTATCTCTACTTGCACATTCATTTTCTGCACATCTATCACTCCAGTGTTTAATTGCTAAATTGTAATTATTTCGCCACAATGGCCTATTTATTGCCTTACCTCCCTTACCTAATTGACACACACTGTATATAAACGTTTTCCATTGTGTTATTGACTTTGTTTATTCCATGTGTAACTCTGTTGTTGTTTGTCGCACTGCTTTGCTTTATATTGGCCAAGTCGCATTTGTAAATGAGAACTTGTTCTCAACTTGCCTACCTGGTTAAATAAAGGTGGAGGGAAAAAAAAAAAAAAAAAAAAACTAGAGTAGTGAAGAAAAAAAATGGTTATTTTGGTCAGACTTTCACTCAGCATCTAAAGTGTTCACACAGGTCTGTCTGATGGTGGGGGATTTTACAAGTTGAATCAGTTCATCACTTCACCCACAAATCAGAACAGGCTTTACAACAACACAGCTTCTTCAAGTCTAGTGAGGTATGGCCTCTCACCAAGCTATGTAACTCACTGTTTCCCAAATCTGTTTGTCTGACCCAAATTAGGTTTTATCATTGAGAATGTTTCTTCAGTAAACAAAATCAAAAAAGTTTATGTAAAATTAGCTGTGACCAACCAATGGGGTATCTCCCCACCATTTTGGGGACTCTTGGGTTGTGTTCACTTGGTGCGAAAACAGAGTTACTACCTGAGCTTATTCAATAACAACAAATGTTAACATATTCTGTTTGAGAATGTTTAGCTACATTGTGCCAAACTGAACACTGCCCTGCTGATCCTAGTGTAGTTCACCTGTTGCAGTGCTGCAGCGGCGGCGGCTGCGGCTTGCTGCTGCAGGGCTGAAGCCTGCTGGGACAACTGGTAGTTAGCGGCAACCGACTGGGAGTTGAGGGAGGCTGCAGCCAGGGCTGACTGCTGGGAGTACATAGAGGGAGACGCACCCAAGAGAGATGGCTGTTGCACACCTAGAGCTGCAGGAGAGAGTAGGGCGCGGAATAGAATAATTCAGAAAGAGGATGGAGTGAGGAGGTAGAGCAAGCGAGAGGAATGGAGTGATAGAAAGACGGGTTGAACGAGAAACAAGAGTACTTTTAACATCTTTGAATGTCCAGTTGACCACTGAATCTCCTCCACAACAAACTTTGCCAAACAGATCCAAGTCCGAGATGCCGTTTCCTTCAAGCACTGTACCCTCAACCACACTTTCATTTTATCCCACCAATGAGCACAGAGTATAGTATTCAGCAAGGTGTCAAACTCACAGTGTATGCTGTTGAGGTCCAGGGACTGTCCTGAGTGGCCGGGCTGGGACACCACTGTGGCAGCAAACTGGGCCGCCCACGGAGGGTTCTTCTGTCCCCCAAACTGTGCCATGAGTCAAGGCTCGAGCTTAGGTGTATTGACAGAACCAATTTAAGTTTATATCCTGTCAATACAACAGGAAATGGGCCTGTTTATATAAGGCTTCTTCATTTGACATGTAGCTTTGCTTTGAACACAAACATTGACAGCCAGCAACAAAAACAAACTATACCAGGAGAAGATTGTTACAGATTTACTTGCAGCTAATAAAATACTTAACTAGCAACACATAACCAACGAAAACAACGTTTGGCCTCTTGACAGCTGCCTCTACTCAGCAGGATAGTAGTGGGACGAGCAACAACGGAATGGGCAAACAAGCAATTCGTAGCAAGCAAAACGTTATAGTAACTGCTGGCAACTGTCGCTAACTACTGTTAGTTGGTTAACTAACCGTACCTAAGTTATCCCTATAAATAGTACGCCAAATTCATGATATTCATTTTTTTTAAATTACTAGAAGCATTATAATTCAAATTCACATTCATGAATTTGGCGTACTATTTGGGTTACTAGCGAGTTTAGATCCCTGTAGAGTTCAGTAAACGTACTTGTTGCTAAGCTAGCTATGTTAATGCGTTTGCTCGACACTTGCCGATATTAATAAACGTTAACGTTACCTGGTTAGCAGTTAATAAATAGCTATAGGCTAGCTAACATGCTTACTTTGGCTGGGTTTACTTGCTAACGGAGATTATAGTTAGCTAGGTACCCAACTTGCTAACTAGACGTTAGTTAACTATAATGACTACTCATGGGTTTTGTTTTCAAAATAACGTTAGCTAGGTAATTCATTTGCCGATTTTAGCTAGCGTTAGCTACCTGGTTAGCCTTTAGCTATAAATAGCCACAGGCTAGCTAACATATTGTTGGCTTGTTAACGGCGATATATAGCTAACTTAGCTAGCTATAATGACTCCTGCGTTGTGTTTTCAAAGCAACGTTAACAAACGTCGCTAGCTTGAGGCCTAAGCAAGGCAAAACACACATAATGCTGTCTGAATGGTAGCAAACAGCAAGGCTGATGGAGATTCAAATTTTGCACCAATAATTGCATTCTGCAGTACCAAAACCATCAGAACTGTACCTGTAAAATTTTAATTACATTAACGTTACAGAAACAAATTGTCCTCACTGCTGTTCCACTTTCCTGCTCTGTGAATGCACCGGCGACGATAGATGCAAAACTGTCACCGCGCATGCGTATCAGTGGCGCGCACGCGTATTACATACGGGTACTTTTTTTTTATAAATATCAGAGAAACTGTATATAATGATGAGACATTCTTGTCTCCCCCCTAAAAATGTGAGTCGTTGTCCCAAAGGCGGGAAGCCATGCAGTCTGCTTATCACTATTCCCGCGTGGACAGACTGACGGGAGTGGACCCTTTCGCTTCTTCCTCTCTGGTTATATGTTCAGGTTTAGGGGTCATTTACGGTCACGGTAACAAGATTCATCATAGACCTGTGGCTAAACATGAATCATGAAAAGCTTGAAATATAACTGCTGCAACTTGGAGAAAATATTAAAGATAGTGTGTGATAATATACCGTGTGAGAAATAATATATGGAAAATATTGCATAATATACATTGCCTATGTCCATCCCTAGCCAGCTACCACCCGGTTACTCAACCCTGCACCTAAGAGGCTGCTGCCCTATATCCATAGAATCACTGGTCACTTTAATGATGTTTACATACTGCTTTACTCATTTCATATGTATATACTTTATTTTAGTCAATGCCACTCCAACATTGCTCATCCTAATATTGATATATTTCTTAACTCCGGTATTTTACTTTTGGAGTTGTGTGTACTGTCGTGAATTGTTAGATACTACTGCACTGTTGGATCTAGGAACGCAAGCATTTTGCTACACCAGCAATAACATCTGCTAAATATGTGTATGTGATCAATCAAATTTTATTTGATAAATCTGATTATTGAGTTGATGTTGGAAACAAAGACAGCAAAGCTATATCAAAAGGTTATTCCCACAAGTTTTGGTTTCTGAAAACAAGAGCAATATAATAATACAACGAGATGATTCCACGAATGGGACAAAATAACCATTACATTTTCCTTTGTGATACTAGTATGATTCGGACTTCTGTATCAGCCATATGAGATTGCAGCTGGAACTGTTACAATTGCAATGCATATACAAGTGAATGGGTGATTAGTATCCATTCAAAGAACTTGAATCATTGCGCAACATTTATCACAGTATTTCACATAAAGCTTTCTTTAAGAGTAGATGTACTGCAATCTATATGATGAATATAAATTAATCTTGGTTAACCCAGAACTAAAGTATTGTGGAATTGGTCAGATGCTCGATTAAGTTCTGGGTCCATACGTATTAGGAGAAGATACAGAACGAGAATCGGAACGAAGAGCTCCACTCTCTCTGCAATTTACAGGCAAGTCAAAATGGGCCGAATGTCCCCTCTCCTTCCAAAATGTGAAAGATGCCAACACCTACAAAATCGTGATGTGTCCAAATAACCAGTGAAGAAAAACCCAAGCAACAGAATTAATGCTGCTCGTTATGTCATGCATCCCGTTGACATATCTATGATACCATTTGTTTACGTCGTCTCTCCACGAGAGATTAAATATAAATGAGCATGTGCCCATGCCATAAATGTAAATGTGTTAATGTGATTACTATGTGTAGACTCCTGAACAATGCATTCACAAAGAAACATATACAGCTAAA
Organism: Oncorhynchus mykiss; assembly: GCF_057628025.1. Classification (NCBI taxonomy): domain Eukaryota; kingdom Metazoa; phylum Chordata; class Actinopteri; order Salmoniformes; family Salmonidae; genus Oncorhynchus; species Oncorhynchus mykiss. Next base: position 87,039,953 of record NC_143022.1, on the reverse strand, counting down.
TCATTTTGTCGTTTTAACTGTGCCATATCTTGTGATCATTTCATATAAACAATTGGTCATGCTTGGCCTAGGGATAGATTTAAACCATATCCCTTAACTCAAACCATCACAGAATGTCCTTTCATCAGAGAATATATATATTTTTTTAAACATATGAGGGTAAATTTGTAACTCAACCTGCAAAGAAATAAATATAAAATATATAACATAACTGCCTTCTTCAGAGTTTTCGGCCTTTACAATGGAAGAGAAACAGTATAAATGTGTCAGTGTGTGGCCTGGCTTCATTGTAATAGTAATATACAGTATTTGAGTAAATGAAAGACAAAAACAACAGCCTACAGCACACTACAGTTGGTATTTTGAAAGGGCAATGCTGAATATTATTTTAAAACATGAACATTGCACTAAGGTAGCGGAAGCAGTATCTACCTGGTTTGCAAGGCTTCTATACAACAGACTTTATCTATAGGCCTGGGGGCTGACAGAAGTTTTATATGTCTCCTAACTTGCGTTCCAACTCGGTGAAAACCGTTGCATTTACATGATCCACTTCATCTTCCACCTACAGAAACCAAACAAAAAGAACAGCTATAATTGACACTTTATACACACTGCATATTTATTTATATACTGCAGTTGACATAGCTCACTCTACTGCTGTACATATTCGTAGTATATATTATATAAATGAATCCGGTGTATATACATAAATATTGCATTTGGATTACTGTTAGTGTTATTTGGGTTGTTCATTGGATTCTTATGACATTACTTGATTTCTTTTTTTAAATTATTGGTAATTTTTGAACTTGTTTGACATTTTACTGCATTGTTAGGAGTTAGTAACATAAGCATTTCGCTGCACCCGATTATATAAGCTGCTAAGCTGTGTACGTGGCCAATACACTTTGATTTGACATCACAAAGCAGATGCTGTTCCAACTTCATGATTTAGTACTCACTCCATTCCCCTCTAACTCCTACTCCTCTCTCTCCATTCCCCTCCAACTCCTTCTCCCTACTCCACACTATTTCTGCCTCTGTGCGTTTCTCTCTCCTCCTCCTCCTCTTCTCCTACTCCCTCTTTGTATTCACCCTCTCACCTGTTCCACGTCATCCACCTCAGGGATGTAGAACTGCAGCATGTTCTGGATGCCATTCTTCAGGGTGACAGTAGAGCTGGGGCAGCCGGTGCATGAGCCAACCAGCTTCAGCTTCACCGTGCCGTTCTCAAAGCCCTTGAAGATGACATCACCGCCATCCTCCATCACCGTGGGCCTGTGTGTGACAGGAGGGCTTATCAGGTTAGTTTGTCATTCAACAACATAACAGGTATTATTACAATTGTTATTAAAAACTAGGAGGGACAGAAGAATGGAGAGGAAGATGAGGAGTTTAAGAGGGGAGGGGATAGGAGAAATCCTTGACAATAGCATTATTATAGTCTATATTTCATATCAACATCACTTCTATCATTTGTTTGTGGAACAACTTCAGTGCCCAAACAATCTGCCAGATTGCATTTAGCTTGAAGAGCTTCTGAGCCAAAACATCTTTATCATGACTGTGGACAAAACTTTCCTAGGATGCCTCTAGGGCTCAGATTCCACAAATGGGTCATATTGTACTAGATCAGCGTTCTCCAACTCCAGTCCTTCAGGACACATTTTTGTTGTAGCACTGGACAAGCACACTGGATTCAACTTGTCAACTAATCATCAGGCCCTGAACTGGCGGGTTTGATTTTACTGAGCCGCAGGGCACTGGTCTATGGCCCATGGCCCATGGCGTGAGGAAAAGAGGTGAGGGAGGGGCACCCTGCTCAAATGGAACAGTAATCTATCCTTCATGTTTGGCCCTGTCCGGGGGTGTCCTCGGATGGGGCCACAGTGTCTCCTGACCCCTCCTGTCTCAGCCTCCAGTATTTATGCTGCAGTAGTTTGTGTGTCGGGGGGCTAGGGTCAGTTTGTTATATCTGGAGTACTTCTCCTGTCCTATTCGGTGTCCTGTGTGAATCTAAGTGTGCGTTCTCTAATTCTCTCCTTCTTTCTCTCTCTCTCTCTCGGAGGACCTGAGCCCTAGGACCATGCCCCAGGAATACCTGACATGATGACTCCTTGCTGTCCCCAGTCCACCTGACCGTGCTGCTGCTCCAGTTTCAACTGTTCTGCCTTATTATTATTATTCGACCATGCTGGTCATTTATGAACATTTGAACATTTTGGCCATGTTCTGTTATAATCTTCACCCGGCACAGCCAGAAGAGGACTGGCCACCCCACATAGCCTGGTTCCTCTCTAGGTTTCTTCCTAGGTTTTGGCCTTTCTAGGGAGTTTTTCCTAGCCACCGTGCTTCTACACCTGCATTGCTTGCTGTTTGGGGTTTTAGGCTGGGTTTCTGTACAGCACTTTGAGATATCAGCTGATGTACGAAAGGCTATATAAATAGATTTGATTTGATTAATCTGCACCACTCGGTCATGTTGTCAACAAGGCAGCACGGTGCATTGTCCAGAAACATACATCTCTTTAATATGTATATATGTTTGAATGTTCTAGTTTTCATTGGGAAGACAGTGTTTTTATCAAAAGCAATCACTTTTGCATTACTCAACATGCTTAATTACTCACAGTGCATTCGGAAAGTATTCAGACCCCTTGACTTTTCCACATTTTGTTATGTTACAGCCTTATTCTAAAATGAATTAAATACATTTGTAAGACTAACGTAACAACATGTGGAAAACGTCAAGGGGTCTGAATACTTTCCGAATGCACTGTAACTTTTGTTTTGAGCCGAATTCGCCGATGGCTTTAAACGCTGCACCTGGCTCACGCTGGGAGGCAGCCCGGTTCCAAAATAAATGCAATCAACTTTCACCCGGTGCAAAGCACGCCTACCCGGTCACCCGGTGCAAAGCACGCCCACCCGGTCACCCGGTGCAAAGCACGCCTAACCGGTGCAAAGCACGCCTACCCGGTCGTCGGTATCAGGGGCTACAAATATGTGTGCTATTGAGGTGGTTCTGGAGGACCAGAGTTTGAAAACTCTGTACTAGATTAACAAAATATTGTCAGTAAAACACATTCATCATACTGAGAGAATGTGCGGATTTTACCTGATCCATGTATCTACAGCAAAACATGATGAGAGTGACAGACGGATCATACTAATAGCATGTGGGGATTTTACCTGATCCATGAATCTACAGCAAAACATGATGAGAGTGACAGACTGATCATACTAATAGCATGTGGGGATTTTACCTGATCCATGTATCTACAGCAAAACATGATGAGAGTGACAGACTGATCATACTAATAGCATGTGGGGATTTTACCTGATCCATGTATCTACAGCAAAACATGATGAGAGTGACAGACTGATCATACTAATAGCATGTGGGGATTTTACCTGATCCATGTATCTACAGCAAAACATGATGAGAGTGACAGACTGATCATACTAATAGCATGTGGGGATTTTACCTGATCCATGTATCTACAGCAAAACATGATGAGAGTGACAGACTGATCATACTAATAGCATGTGGGGATTTTACCTGATCCATGTATCTACAGCAAAACATGATGAGAGTGACAGACTGATCATACTAATAGCATGTGGGGATTTTACCTGATCCGTGTATCTAGAAGCTCCTTTATCATTGAAACAATTTCATCATCATCTTCAGAGTGACCTAAGACAGGAACAGCATGTTGAAAAGTTCATAATTCCAAGAAACAAACATGCAAAAAAAAAATCGGTTGGCGGGTAGAATGAAAACATTGTATCAACCCACGGGTCGGCTGAGCACAATTATATTGCGGTCGGAAACGTTTTAAATCAAGATACTCTCTTTTTTTTTTTTTTTTACCAATCCATGAACTTGTGTTGAATTGTGTTGTGAATTTCATTAGGCTATGTTCACAGTGAGGCAGACATAGCGAAGGTTACCAGCCACGCAGCGAGACAGTGGAGCAGGTAACTCTCCCCATTAGTAGCCTATTTGTGTGGTGTTGAAACATAATTTGTCCACGTGCAGAGTTTATATTCCCTTCTGCCACACAACAATACGTTGTCAAGTTTATTTTCCCTGACTCCTAGCTCATGTGAAAATGGCAAACCTAACAGTAGAAATAATAAGAACGTTTATGATGATGAAATACAGGTGCTACCCGAGTCAAATCCAGTTTGGAAGGATTTTGTAGTCATTGTGGACAAGAAGGACAGCACGGTAGATGGACACAGTCTACAAAAGTGCAAGCAGGCATTTGTTTACAATAATTCTGTTAATCATTCCATTCATTCAGGCATCCATTTAGACCAAACTTAGGCCATATCAAATATAATCCAGTGCAGCTTTTAAAAGTTTGAGTAGCCAATAGCCTACCTAATAATAGACATAGGCTATTTTTGCAGCCTATAGCCTATGAAATTATGGGAATTGTTTAAGTTTTAATTAAACTATTGGATTATTTAAACAATCTATACACAATACCCCATATGACAAAGCAAAAAAAAGTTGCTATGAGACTCAAAATGGAGCTCAGGTGCATCTTGTTTCCATTGATCATCCTTGAGATGTTTCTACAACTTGATTGGAGGAGTCCACCTGTGGTAAATGTAATTGATTGGACATGATTTGGAAAGGCACACACCTGTCTATATAAGGTCCCAGTCTATATAAGGTCCCAGTGCTTGTCAGAGCAAAAACCAAGCTATGAGGTCAAAGGAATTGTCCGTAGAGCTACAAGACAGCATTATGTTGAGGAACAGATCTGGAGAAGGGTACCAAAAAATGTCTGCAGCACCGATTGTTCCCAAGAACACAGTGGCCTCCATCATTCTTAAATGGAAGAAGTTTGGAACCACCAAGACTCTTCCTAGTGCTGGCCGCCAAGCCAAATTGAGCAATCGGGAGAAGGGCCTTGGTCAGGTAGGTGACCAAGAACCCGATGGTCACTCTGACAGAGTTCCCCTGGAGATGGGAGAACCTTACAGAAGGACAACCATCTCTGCAGCACTCCACCAATCAGGCCTTTATGGTAGTGTCCAGACAGAAGCCACTCCTCAGTAAAAGGCACATGACAGCCTGCTTGGAGTTTGCCAAAAGGCACCTAAAGGACTCTGACCATGAGAAACAAGATTCTCTGGTCTGATGAAACCAAGACTGAACTCTTTGGCCTGAATGCAAAGTGTCACGTCTGGAGGAAACCTGGAACCATCCCTACGGTGAAGCATATGGTGGCAGCATGCTTCTTTTTCAGCGGTAGGGACTGGGAGACTAGTCAGGATTGAGGCAAAGTACAGAGAAATCCTTGATGAAAACCAGCTCAAGAGCGCTCAGGACCTCAGACTGGGGCAACGGTTCACCTTCCAACAGGACAACGATCCTAAGCACACAGCCAAGACAACACAGGAGTGGCTTCAGGACAAGTCTCTGAATGGCCAAGCCAGAGCCCGGACTTGAACCAGATCGAACATATCTGGACAGACCCGGAAATTGCTGTGCAGCAACGCTCCCCATCCAACCTGACAGATTGAGCGGACCTGCAGAGAAGAATGGGAGAAACTCCCAAAATACAGGTATGCCAAGCTTGTAGCGTCATACCCAAGAAGACTCAATGCTGTAATCGCTGCCAAAGGTGCTTCAACAAAGTACTCAGTAAAGGGTCTGAATACTTTTGTAAATGGGACATTTCCTTTTTATTTTATACATTTGCAAACATTTCTAAAAACCTGTTTCTGCTTTGTCATTATTGGGTATTGTGTGTAGATTGATTGAGGGGGAAAACAATGTAATAGATTTTAGAGTAAGTCTAATGTAACAAAACGTGGAAAAAGTCAACGGGTCTGAATACTTCCCGAAGGCACTGTATTGTTTTTTGGCGGGTCACGGATCGGCTTTCGGAACAATTCTATGCTGGTGGCGGAGAAAAAAATCTGTCCTGATGTCAGATATTGGGTGAGACTTGGAATTGATGTGGCCGGAGCGGGTGCGACTCCAAAAAGCACTCCACACTCAAACATATGAAGTATGAAGAATATGAAGAAGATCTTTGTTCCTGTCATACTCACTGCTCTCATGGTGGGTAACCCCAGTGGTTATGGGGTCTCCACTGTCAAAGAACTTAGTGATAGCATCCATGGCATGGTGCTTGATGTCCGTCCACTCCACATCATCATCTGCCTGGGAAGGGCAACACAAAACATGCAAAGGCCTGGTAAATGAACATGGCTGGGCCCCGATTCACCACCCCTCTCAAAATGTACCCTTGCACACTTTCTTGCATGGATTTAGCAATAGTGAAAACTCCCTCCTGTCAATGCTTATACAGTACTAATCCTATGCTTTTAAATCCACAACAAGGAGTGTGCAAGTGCACACTTTGGAAGAAGGGTGGAGAATTGGGACATGTATTGAATCATAAAGTTAAACTTTTGTGACATGATACATTCAGTTATTATGGTCTTATAATGGCACACCATATCCCAGAGTAAGTGGATAGGGTTGGTAAAATGAAAGGGAAGGTAGATGAGGTTTATTTATTCTGTACCTTGGTCACTGTGATGAAGTCAGGACCATAGAACACACTTTTCACTCCTTCGATTCCAAACAGGTCCCTGTGCAACCAAGGAGCGGCAACCAAGAATGGTCCATGTCAAACATTTCATGATGTTAGTATGTACAGTAATATCTATGATCTATAATCCACATGGTGCTCAGAACAAAGTGGAGATGCTCATTGCACTTTTATTTATTCTGACTCGAGGCACGCAAATAACTAACTTAGGCTAATCAGTACAGTAAACCAATACAACTAAGAAATAAATTCAGAAATGGGGTTAATTTCTCAAATTTCATTTTATTCCCTCTCCCTTGTAAATTCAATTTATTTCCATTCAAATTCCCGGTCAGTCTTTGAATTCAGAGATAATTCCAATGTTAGGTAAATTAGATTTATTTTATTCACAATTCAATACACAACAATTCCTCAAATTCCTAATCAAATCAAATTCCCTTGGGCTTTCAGGCTGACCATGTCACTGTTCAGACAGCCTAGTTATACAGGAAATGATTTAAGTCAATGATTTAAAACAAATCCTGGAGAATTTAGATTTCTTATACAAAGTGCATTAATTACATTAACCTGTTGAGTGTAGGGGGCAGTATTTTGATGTTTGGATGAAAAACGTACCCAAATTAAACTGCCTATTTCTCAGGCCCAGAAGCTAGAATGTGCATATAATTGTCAGATTAGGATAGAAAACACTAAAGTTTCCAAAACTGTCAAAATATTGTCTGTGAGTATAACAGAACTGATATTGCAGGCGAAAACCTGAGGAAAATCCAACTAGGAAGTGCCTCTTATTTTGAAAGCTCCCCGTTCCATTGCATAACTTCCTTCCATTTAAAAAGGGATATCAACCAGATTCCTTTTCCTATGGATTCCACATGGTCTGATCAGTCTTTAAACAGTGTCAGGTTTCTATTCTGAAAAATGAGTGAAAGATCCCACCGCGTCAGTGGATGGCTGGTTGTCGGCAGCGTTTTGCATGCGCCAACAGAGTGGAGCAGACATTTTCTCTCACTCCTATTGAAAAAGCTAAGGTCCGGTTGAAATATTATCGATTATATATTGTAAAAACAACCTGAGGATTGATTATAAAAAACGTTTGACATGTTTCTACGAACTTCACGGATACTATTTGGAATTTGTCTGCCCCGTCGTGACCGCTCGAGCCTGTGGATTTCTGAACATAACGCGCCAACCAAATGGAGGTATTTTTGATATAAAAATTCTCTTTATGGAACAAAAGGAACATTTGTGTAACAGAGTCTCGTGAGTGCAAACATCCGAAGATCATCAAAGGTAAGCAATTAATTTTATTGCTTTTCAGACTTTTGTGACCAATCTACTTTGCTGCTAGCTGTTTAATGTTTTGTCTGATGAAAGAGATGTCCTTACATAAACGCTTGGTATGCTTTCGCCGAAAAGCTTTTTTGAAATCTGATACGCCAGGTGGATTAACAACAAGCTAAGCTGTGTTTTGCTATATTGCACTTGTGATTTCACAAATTAAATATTTTTAGTAATTTAATTTGTATTTGGCACTCTGCAATTCAGCGGATGTTGACGAAAATGATCCCGCTAAAGGGATGGGTGCATCAAGAAGTTAACTGGGAAATGTAAAATTGAATTTCAATTCCATATATAGATATACACACATACACACACAACCATTCAAAGGTTTGGGGTAACTTAGAAATGTTCTTGTTTTTGAAAGAAAAGCAAACTTTTTGTCCATTAAAATAACATCAAATTGATCAGAACTACACAGTGTAGACATTGTTAATGTTGTAAATGATTATTGTAGCTGGAAACGGATGATTTTTAACATAGGCGTACAAAGGCTCATTATCAGCAACCCTCACTCCTGTGTTCCAATCGTACATTGTGTTAGCTAATCCAAGTTAATTATTTTAGAAGGCTAATTGATCATTAGAAAACCCTTTACAAATATGTTAGCACAGCTGAAAACTGTTGTGCTGATTTAAAGATGCAATAAAACTGGGCTTCTTTAGACTAGTTGAGTATCTGGAACATCAGCATTTGTGGGTACGATTACAGGCTCAAAATGGCAAACTTTCTTCTGAAACTCATCAGTCTATTCTTGTTCTGAGAAATGAAGGCTATTCCATGCGAGAATTTGCCAAGAAACTGAATATCTCGTACAACGCTGTGTACTACTCCCTTCACAGAACAGTGCAAACGGGCTCTAACCAGAATAGAAAGAGAAGTGGGAGGCCCCGGTGCACAACTGAGCAAGAGGACAAGTACATTGGAGTGTCTAGTTTAAGCATCCTGGAGTCGCCTCTTCACTGTTGACGTTGACTGATGTTTTGCTGGTACTATTTAATGAAGCTGCCAGTTGAGGACTTGTGAGGCGTCTGTCTCAAACTAGACACTAATTTACTTGTCCTCTTGCTCAGTGTATAAGCGTCACTGGTTCTCACACACTCTGAAAAGTTTATTCACACTGTCTGGTTTCGTCATGTTTACAGGTCATTGTTTAGACTCTTGCTACTATCATATTTCAATAGCTAAAAAAATACAATTCCTGTTATCCAACAGTACTAACCTGGCTAAGGAGGAGCACTCTGCAGAGCTTGGAGAGGGGAAATCCAGGGTCCCCACCCCCAACACAGGCTTACCAGGGATGAACTTCAAGCTCCGTGGGTTTGGTGTGTCCTGTGTCTGAATGGACAAGTGTCGCACTGAAACATAATGGTATGGTCAATCTTCAAGCATATTGTTCCACTAGTAAGCTTATAGGACTACTCTGAATATACTACAGGAAAAACATGACAATTGTATTATTTGAATGTGGTTGTTAAATGGTTCTTGTGTAGAAAAAAATAAAGGCCAGTTTCTCACCTACGAACTGTGGGGGTCCAGTCAGAGGCAGAAGTTGAACTTTTCTGTAGTTCGGGCCAATGCATTGTGTGTGGAACTGGTTTCTCGTGTTGATTGGAAACCTATATCAGACAGTACATGTCAGGTCATGTAGTTAGATGGTTGGAGATAAACCCACTCAGTTGAATTAATCTCAGGTTTGTCCTTACAAACCTGTCACTTCGGGATGGCCTTGAAGCGTCATGAATTTGCGACCTTGTCAACAAGCAAAGAAAAAAGATAACGTATCTAACGTTGGCTAGCTAGCTACCTATGGTTGTCTAATGTCACTGATTAGGCTTGACTATGCCGCAATGACCCGACTGCAAAACTGGTAACTGAGAAAGGTTTTAGCTAGCTAACGTTAGCTAGGTTCTCAGAAAGTTAGCTAGCTACTTCAAACTTTAAGTAATCGAGTTGATAACAGGTTTAGCAAGCTAACGGAACAATAGCCAGGCAAACAGTTGTTAAATGCGTTACTTCATATGCTTTAATATGTATACAATTTGGGAAATATAGGCTGCGCAACATGATGGCGATTAAGTTTGACAACGATGTCGCAGTTAGCTTGGCTAACTAGCTAGGTCAAGCATAGATTCCTAACGGAAATTGGCAGCCACTCGTGTTGAATTCACAGCAATACCTTCATTACGTTGACATACACAAGTAGGAATGTTATATTAGTAGAAGCTCAAACCTAAAATGTGATGTATTTCGTGACTGAATCAACCGTTGAAGACTCCATCTTATGCGGGCAGCCATTTCATTTGTTTTTAAAGTGAGGACCCAAGACACAGCTGGCTTCACATATCCTGTTTGAAATAGATTCCAATTGCTCCACAATTACCTTTTTAATCGTTAGTTTGATAAGTAAATGTTCTTATTCATTACAATAAACAAACATCAATTCAAACTATATAGCTTATAGATACTCTCGAAGTACAAATATTGTCTCCCGAGTGGCGCAGTGGTCTAAGGCACTGCCTATGTGCTAGAGGTGTCACTACAGACCATGGTTTGATTCCAGGCTGTATCACAACGGTCATGATTGGGCGGCGCACAATTGGCCCAGCGTCGTCCAGGTTATGGGTAGGCCGGCATTGTAAATAAGAATTTGTTCTTAACTGACTTGCCTAGTTTGATAAAGGTTAAATAAAAAATCTAAATGGCCAGCCACTACTGAGAATGAATCAATGATCTGTTTGTGCTGTATGCAATGATAAAAGGGGGATTTTGTTGCTGCCACTAGAGCAAAACATAGCCTATCTCATTATTTTGTAAGTGTTTCATGTAAATGTCCATTGAAGTTGCAATGTGTGTCATAGTTGGGTAAATAGTAAATTGGGTAAATAGTGTTTTGTGCTGTATTTTGGATCATTCAAATTTGCCACTACAGTTCTGGGAATTTCCAACCAAGATGTTAGACACACACATGGATGACAAGACATATGCATTCAAGGCATGACTTACACATCCATGTCCTGCAAAGCTGCAGTTCTCTCTCTGTCTCTCTCAATTCAATTCAAAGGGCATATGTTTACATTGTCAAAGCAAATTAAATAGATAATAAACAAAAGTTAAATAAACAGTAAACATTACACTCACAAAAGCTCCAAATGATTAGAGGCATTTCACCTGTCATATTATGTCTTGAAACTGTGTTGTAATGATGTGCAGATAGTTAAAAAGGGAAAATAAATCAACATAAATATGGGCTGTATTGACAATGGTGTTTGTTCTTCACTGGTTGCCCTTTTCTTGTGGCAACATGTCACAAATCTTGCTGCTGTGATGGCACACTGTGGTATTTCACCCAGTAGATATGGGAGTTTATCAAAAATTGATTTGTTTTTTCAAATTCTTTGTGTGTCTGTGTGATCTGAGGGAAATATGTGTCTCAAGTATGGTCATACATAGGAAGTGCAGCTCAGTTTCCACCTCCTTTTGTGGGCAGTGTGCACATAGCCTGTCTTCTCTTGAGAGCTATGTCTGCCTACGGAGGCCTTTCTCAATAGTAAGGCTATGCTCACTGAGTCTGTACATAGTCAAAGCTTTCCTTAAGGTTGGGTCAGTCACAGTGATCAGGTATTCTGCCACCATGTACTCTCTGTTTAGGGCCAAGTAGCATTCTAGTTTGCTCTGTTTTTTGTTAATTCTTTCCAATGTGTCAAGTAATATTTTATATATATATTTCTCATGATTTGATTGGGGCACTGTGGGATCTGTTTGTGTTCGTGAACGGAGCACCAGGTCCGCTTCTCCAGGTTCATCTCTCTTTGATATGGAAGGTTTGGGAATCATTTCCTTTTAGGTGGTGGTAGAATTTAACAGCTCTTTTCTGGATTTTGATCATTAGCGGGTATCGGCCTAATTCTGCTCTGCATGCATTATTTGGTGTTTTACATTGTACACGCATATTTTTGCAGAATTCTGCATGCAGTCTCAATTTGGTGTTTGTCCCATTTTGTGACTTCTTGGTTGGTAAGCAGACCCCAGACCTCACAACCATAAAGGACAATGGGTTCTGAAAGTTCAAGTTTAAGTTTCCAGTTCAGTAAAGCAATGTACAGGAGAGCTCTGAACTGCCACTGGGGGAACATGAGTTTATCAGCTATGTGCAGGGTGTGCTATGTAACTTAAAACAAACAGTGAGATGGCGTCAAGCGGGCCCTCCCTGTGTTTCCTCACATCTGCCCTCTGTCAGGACAAGGTGGTGCCATTTGTGTGGATGACTGACTCTGCTGAAGGAGGAATCTCACAGTGCCAGACTGAGACCGACAGTGTCTGGACCCGGAGCGTCCCCACTGTACTTCTACTGCTGCTGGTCTCTCTCACCAAACTACCAAGACATGGTCCTCTGGAGTCTACTCCCCATCTCCCTCTCCTTAGTGTCTCTCATTGGAACCTGGGTGACGTAAGTTAAACAAGAATATATCTATATTTTCTTTCTAATCTTTTATAAGACCTTAAATAACATGTACTTGAGCTACTTCACTTAGATTTGTCACATGTAAATACTGTGCAATTTTTTTTTTATAAAGTGCATTGTATATGCCAGTATTTAGTTTTTCCATTAATCTCATAATTCACACGGTCTCATGATTACTATAGCTAGGTTGACATCCAATTGGCGACAGATTTTCATGTGAATACTCAAAAATGTGCATAAAAACATTTTCCCACTAGATACAGTTGAAGTCGGAAGTTTACATACACCTTAGCCAAATACATTTAAACTCAGTTTTCACAATTCATTACATTTTATCCTAGTAAATATTCCCTGTCTTAGGTCAGTTAGGATCACCACTTTATTTTAAGAATGTGAAATGTCAGAATAATAGTAATAATAATAAAGATTTTATTTGATTTAAGCTTTTATTTATTTCATCACATTCCCAGTGGTTCAGAAGTTTACATACACTCAATTAGTATTTGGTAGCATTGCCTTTAAATTGTTTCATTTGGGTCAAACGTTTCAGGTAGCCTTCCACAAGCTTCCCACAATAATTTTGGTGAATTTTGGCCTCCTTGCTCGCACACACTTTTTCAGTTCTTCCCACACATTTTTTATAGGAGTGAGGTCAGGGCTTTGATGGCCACTCCAATACCTTAACTTTGTTGTCCTTAAGACATTTTGCCACAACTTTGGAAGTATGCTTGGTGTCATTGTCCATTTGGAAGACCCGTTTGCGACCAAGCTTTAACTTCCTGACTGATGTCTTGAGATGTTGCTTCAATATATCCACATAATTTTCCTCTCCCATGATGCCATCTATTTTGTGAAGTGCACCAGCTCCTCCTGCAGCAAAGCACCCGCACAACATGATGCTGCCACCCCCGTGCTTCACGGTTGGGATGGTGTTCTTCGGCTTGCAAGCTTCCCGCTTTTTCCTCCAAACATAACAATGGTCATTATGGCCAAACAGCTATATTTTTGTTTCATCAGACAAGAGGACATTTTTCCCAAAAATTATTTTTTTGTCCACATGTGCAGTTGCAACCCGTAGTCTGGCATTTTTATGGTGGTTTTGGAGCAGTGGCTTCTTCCTTGCTGAGTGGCCTTTCAGGTTATGTCGATATAGGATTTGTTTTACGGTGGATATAGATACTTTTGTACCTGTTTCCTCCAGCATCTTCACAAGGTCCTTTGCTGTTGTTCTGGGATTGATTTGCACTTTTCGCACCAAAGTATGTTCATCTCTAGGAGACAGAACACGTCTCCTTCCTGAGCGGTATGATGGCTGCGTGGTCCCATGGTGTTTATACTTGTGTACTATTGTTTGTACAGATGAACTTGGTACCTTCAGGCATTTGGAAATTGCTCCCAAAGATGAACCAGACTTCTGGAGGTCTACAGTTTTTTTCCTGAGATCTTGGATGATTTCTTTTGATTTTCCAATGGTGTCAAGCAAAGAGGCACTTAGTTTGCAGGTTGGCCTTGAAATACATCCACAGGTACACCTCCAATTGACTCAAATGATGTCAATTAGCCTATCAGAAGCTTCTAAAGTCGTGACATAATTTTCTGGAATTTTCCAAGCTGTTTAAAGGCACAGTCAACAAAGTGTATGTAAACGTCTGACCCACCGGAATTGTGATACAGTGAAATAATCTGTCTGTAAACAATTGTTGGAAAAATGACTCGTGTCATGCACAAAGTAGATGTCCTACCCAACTTTTTTTTTTTTTTTAATAAGAAGTGGTTGAGAAACGGGTTTTAATGACTCCAACCTAAGTGTATGTAAACTTCTGACTTCAACTGTATGTTTCCATCAAATTGACTTGTTGCAGATAAAAATCTGTGTGTGATGATGTGGTGCACATAAAAACAACTTTTGCGATTCAATTCCCATGTAGGGCCTACCGAATAAAAAATACAAGTTAAATGTGTTTCCATCGCATTTTCAACTCTATTGATGGTATTCTCACAAAAATTGTTGCGTCATATAGCGAGTGTGCCTACTCCGGTATTGGCACCTGTTCTCTAACCAACAGCAAACGTATAGCCTACATTATGAGATTATTATGGATTGAAGAGCAAGATTATTTTTATTTGTCAAACGGCAGCCAAGCCTCGATGATCATGTCACCAAAATAATACCCCTCGCTATTTATTGGAAAGGATCATCAAGCTCATTACTTTGCACTTTCACCACCCTGTGAAGTTATTTCATCATGTCTTTAATCTGCGTGCTTTCCTGAGGAGTCTGTGATTTACTTCGATATGATGGTTATTATAACAATATTTGTGTTCTGTTTCCATCAGGCCTGTCATGTTTTATTCCAACATGTACTTTCTTTGCATATATTTATACTGACTCTACACACTCACATACAAGCTGCTACTCTATTTTATATCATGTCACCTTACCCCTATACATATCTACCTCCATCAGTCCAGTATCGCTGCGTATTGTAAATATGGTATTGGAACTGACCCTGTATCATATGCTAGCGTGCTTACTCGGTGTTCTTCATATTTCTGCTTATTTCTCGTGGTTTTTTTTGTATGACATTGTTATTGATTATTGCATTGTTGGGTTTTGATTTCGCAAGAAAGGCATTTCACTGCACTTGTGCATGTGACATTAAAACTTGAAGGTTGGATGAAAACCTAGTTAGTGTGGGAAAACTTTTTTATTTTTATGTTTCTTATAAAATCACCTTCATGGTGATACTGCCACCTTCTAAGCACACAGAGTCTATCATGACACAAGGCGAGACCCAGATGCAGACAATCCTATTGGATTATTAAATATTGTAAGGCAAGAGAATGGCCGTGGACAAACAAAAAGTCAAAACCAGTTCAGAGTTCAAAAGGTACTGAAGATCAGTCAGGTGGGAAAGTAGTCCAAAACCAGGAAGACTAGCAAAAGGAGAATGGGAAAACACACTGGTTGACCTGACAAACATACAAGACGAACTGGCACAGAGCAACAGGAAACACAGGGATAAATACACTGGGGAAAATAAGCGACACCTGGAGGGGGTGGAGACAATCACAAGGACAGGTGAAACAGATTAGGGTGTGACAGATGCGTGATTATTAAAACCAGGAAGTGATTGTTGTTCTAGTGATTCCAATATAAATGTCATAACCTCATCAAGATTTGTTGAAAGTGTTGTGAAAATACCCTTAGACCACCTGCATGTGACAAACAGAACTTTCCAGAAAGAACATTTAGGATACCTGTAGAGTCAGAGCCACCACCTTAGAGCCCACCTCACAACGTGCAAAACATAAACCAATTGTTTCACTTCCTACATTGTGAGACATGATTTAACCTTCATTATAAACTGGGTGGTTCATTTGAGGCTTGAATGCTGATTAGCTGACACCCATGGTATGTCATACCATATACCACGTGTATGACAAAGCATTTATTTTTTACTGCTCTAATTACGTTGGTAACCAATTTATTATAGCAATAAGGCACCTCGGGGGTTCGTGGTATATGGCCAATATACCACAGCTAAGGGCTGTTCTAGGCACTCCGTGTTGGGTTGTGCTTAAGAGCAGCCCTTAGCCGTGGTATATTGGTCATATACCACACCTCCTCGGGCCTTATTGCTTAATAGTCACTGCACAGTTATGTCTATTGTTACTAGATGTGCAGCATAAAGGAAAAGGTTCTATTCGTTCATGTAGAGACATTTGATTCAACCTTTGTTTGTCCTCAGAGGGCACACACAGTACAGTCTGGTACTTTCTTATTGACACTGGTTGACTGCCTGTAAAGGCATTCACATATATGGAAATGAGTGGCTTTGTAACAGGGCTGCTAATAATATTCTAACCACGTACATCTGTGTACTTTTGCTTAGTCACCCACATCAGTTCCTGGTTACTTATTGATCCTCAAGGTATTCAGTGTTCATTAATGGGAGCGTATATTATATCATATTATACATTGAAAAACCATACATGCTAAGAGAATTAGGCACTTTAATCATATCAAATGAGTGTGTTTGTTTTGTTGTTTCAGGTATGGCCTGGCGTACAGCTATGACCATGTGTGTTCCCTCAACAACTGGTGCGTTGTGTTCTGTTTGTGAGATTTCCTACAGACCATAGTGATTGGTTCTTTCAGCCAATTCCATATCAATGAAATACATTGTTTTAATGTAACACAAGCATACAGATGTAGGATCTTAATTTGATCACCTTGTTGCAGGAGAACTTTCCTGCAGTGCAGGAAATGATTAACATGTAGTGTATTTGAGGTATAAATAGGCTTCGAAGTTTGTCATTTCCACTTTTACATTTCCGACTTGATTTTCTCTTACGAAAAATATATCAATCCCTACATAAATGACCATTAATTATAATCCACATAATATTTCACATTTACTGTTGCTGCAGGATTATTTTCCTGCTGTAGCAAACTGGCTCAAATTAAGATCCTATACATCCGTATTTCTAAAGCAGCGTTGTTCAACCCTAGTCCTGGAGATCCACAGGGTATGCAGTCTATTTGTTTTAGCCTAGCACCAACACACCTGATTAAAACTAATCATCAACTTAATTAGTTGAATCAGGTGTGTTGCTGCTATTGGGCTGTAACAAAAGTGTGCATGTCACACCCTGTCCCCTCCAGGACCAGGGTTGAAGACCACCATAGATAAAGAGAAGGTCTGTAAACATGATTATTTTCTGTTTTCAGGGCCCCTGGGAACCACTGCAGAGACAATACATCAATAGCTTGTTGTCAAGTCCCAACCATAAGGTAACCATAGACTACTATATCAAGGTTGGGGTCAACTAACACTATTTCATCTCATTCAGTTCAGAAAATGAAATTAAAATTGGACCTCCATTTTGAAGTTTGTGAATGTACTGAGTTCACATGGAATTTTAAATGGAATTATAATTTGTTCAATTCAACTCTGTTCAATTCACGTCAGAACACGTGTCAGCTTTTAAGAGACATTCCTAGAATGTTCTCTGTCATCTTAATATTATTGTCACTGGGTAATTTCAGTATGATGTGAAATAATGGTGTCTTACATATGCTTTGGCCTTGTGTTCTGCAGCTCGAGTGGAACAAGCTTACCAGAAAGCTCATTGTTCACAGCCACCTTTAATGCGGGTTCATTTCTGTGTAAGTTTGTAGTTGCACAGTTTGCTCACCCTACAGTAGACATCCACAGGTCATACTGGATCTCAATGCACTCTGCAGATGTCTATACTGATACAAATATTATAGTATTAGAGTATGTGCTCATAATGTACTTAATGTTATTTTACCTCAAGGTCACCCTTAAAACGGTTTGGTATGTCAGATTTCTTATCGAACGTGTTTGTCCTGCTGAGGAAACATCTACCAAAACCAAAGTTTTAACGAGTTGATTGTAATTAAATTACACAACAATAACAACCATATAGTCACATTGTTTTAGATCAGATGTGTTATTGCACATAATGTAATAATGTAATAATCATCTTAGGAACATTTGATCAATTACCCTATGTTATAGATGCATTATAATAACCATTTTTTAGTTATGGTGTTCTGTATCTTCCACCATGCTCACATCTTGGAGAGGAACAGTGTCCACTCCATGCTCAGTAGAATCGCCCTGGTGTTTGGTGGAGTGGCGGCTGTCGGGGCCTTTGTGGCTGGGAACTGCAACGTAAGTACTTTCTGCACATATAGTGTAGTTTCATCCTTACTCAGGGTGTCATGCAATTCACTATACGAATGTGCTTAAAGAAAAAACAAGGGTGTATAGTACACAATACTGCAAAAATGAATTCTGCTTGTAGACAGCGACATCGAGCAAGTAACGTTTCTGACACAGAGGCCCCTCAGGATGTTTGTTGTCATTGTCGACAGGGCGAGAGTGGGTGAAGTGTAAGGACAAACGTAGTAGTCTGGCACGCAAGGTTAGACAGAACTTCACATGTATTAAAAAATATTTTAAATCCAGGAGTATACTTAATATCTAGGTTAGAGAAAGACACAAAGGTCTATCAAGTTTAAAGTGTACTTCGAACTGACACTCTACTGACTCTGACAAAGCACGTTAAAAATATCTCCTGAGTTGCGGTTCAATTAAATCTTGAATTGTGAACAAAGAGAGGAGTGGCAGTAAAGCAAACAAACACCCATGACACAATTGGTTGGTTTGTTAGTGTGTGCAGACATACCTACGGATGGCCGAACATCAGTGGAAAGTACAATAGAAAAATAGACATGTCAATGTGTACCTTTTTGACATTATTTCATAGACGTAGACAGAATTCACGTTTTAATTATTTCAAGTTTGTCAGATGTATTCTTCAGAAGATCATGCACAGTCTTTTGTCTCTTCTTTAGGAAAGGTACTGGTAACAGCCCAGCTCGCACATTTGGTTCCTTGGAAGTTGTGGGAACGTATGTTTTTGGTTTCACATTGGTTGTGTGAACGAAGCTATATGTATGTTTCTATATGTTTCTTTACCTGTAAAATGGAACGTTTTTTTTAAATGTTCTGAGAACAGAAGTAAAAATGTTGCCTGTTCTAGGAACATTTATTTTTAGGTTGCAGGGAGGTTCTGAGAATGTTTTACTCTGGTTCCTTGAAAGTTTTCCTAGGAGGTTTTGTTAATGCTCTGAGAACTGAAATTATAGGTGATTTGGAGTTGTTTTTAAATAACTTCCTTAAAACATTCAGTGAATGTTTTAATAAGACTTTTAATAACACTGCTAGCTTATTTGGGGGTTAACTTTGTTGAACTCCAAGCACAGATAGGACACATGGAAATGAATTTCCTCTGAAATTAATCATGCAAACACATCTATTTTTGTATTGTGACACAGCATCAGTGAGATTCAAACCTATTGTATTGAAATTCCAACAGAATAACCTTGTTTCTTAACGTTGTCTGAACTATTTGAGAACATTCCTAATGTCAAACCAGTTGGGCAACGTTCCTAGAATATTACCTAGAATATTACCTAGAATATTACCAAAATTGAAATTAAATGGAACTATGTGTGAACTTTTAGGAAACATTCTGTTAGAGTAATAAAATACCAAACCAATAATGCATTTTTTTTGTCCTTCAATGTGTTGAATGTTCCAAAGTCAAGCAACCATCCTGCACCATTCTCAGAAAGTTGTGGGAAGGTTGTATGCAAAATAATCATAGGACAACCACACTCTCACCAAGCTCTAAGAAACATATGTTTCTCAGAACGTTATGTGCTAGCTGGGAGGTATTTTCTCTGGCTCAGACTTAGATTACAGCTAGCTGGAAGGTATTTTCTCTGGCTCAGACTTAGATTACAGCTAGCTGGAAGGTATTTTATCTGGCTCAGACTTAGATTACAGCTAGCTGGAAGGTATTTTCTCTGGCTCAGACTTAGATTACAGCTAGCTGGAAGGTATTTTCTCTGGCTCAGACTTAGATTACAGCTAGCTGGAAGGTATTTTATCTGGCTCAGACTTAGATTACAGCTAGCTGGAAGGTATTTTCTCTGGCTCAGACTTAGATTACAGCTAGCTGGAAGGTATTTTCTCTGGCTCAGACTTAGATTACAGCTAGCTGGAAGGTATTTTCTCTGGCTCAGACTTAGATTACAGCTAGCTGGAAGGTATTTTCTCTGGCTCAGACTTAGATTACAGCTAGCTGGAAGGTATTTTCTCTGGCTCAGATTTACAGTGAACTCTTTTCCTCTAACAGACGTTCCCAGAAAGTTTGCCGTCATTCAAACATGTCCGAATCGGGCACATAATTCCAGTGAACTGTACTCTTCCCCTTTAGCAGAAGTTCCTAGAATGTTCTGTCACCCAAACATATCCACCATTGTAGAATTTGAGTATTGTGTGACAAGTGCTTTGGCTTTGTGTTTTGCAGCTCGACTGGAACAAGTTAACTAGACTAGCTAAATGTTAACTTGTCTTAAGCCTCTCCTCCAGCCAGGGTAACTGATTACCTGATTTAAGTGTAACCTGTCTGTCCTCTCTCCTCCAGCCCGAGTACCTGAAGCTGGCCCATTACCTGGGGGCTGCGGTGAGCTTCCTGTGTATCTGTTTCTATAGTCTGCTCCTCACAGTGCTCACAAGGAAGTGTGTTCTGACCCAGATGGAGTGGTTCCTCTACCCTGCACGGGTCACCTCTACTGTGGTCCAGATCATTGTCACCATTGGCTGTATCCTTTCACCTGCACTTGTACTATAACCAAAGTCCTGAACCCAGACTCTTATAACCAGCAATGTTGTGGTAAAAACAAAAAGGTGGTTAAACACTGAAGTAAAGTAACTCTCTCTATACTTTGGATACATTTTTCTGGAAAAAGTGGATAAAAAAGGTTTGTGTTTACCCTTCACTACATAACTGCTTATAACCCCTGAATCTGTCAAATTGCTGGGTGTGCATACACTCAGGAAAATAATATGGACAATACAATGCACGAATAGGAGTGTCCACTTCCATACAACTTCAACTTTGCAAACACTCACAGGCCCTGAAAGACACAGTTCTAAGTGGTAGGGGATAACAACAAGATACAGGACCTTGACAGTGAGGATGTCTATCTGTGTGTTTACCTGTTTACTGATGTGTAATGTTTTAATTACTGCCACGTCTTTTGCCTTGTAGAGATTGTATTGCCTTGCGAAAGTATTTGGCCCCCTTGAACTTTGCGACCTTTTGCCACATTTCAGGCTTCAAACATAAAGATATAAAACTGTATTTTTTTGTGAAGAATCAACAACAAGTGGGACACAATCATGAAGTGGAACGACATTTATTGGATATTTCAAACTTTTTTAACAAATCAAAAACTGAGAAATTGGGCGTGCAAAATTATTCAGCCCCTTTACTTTCAGTGCAGCAAACTCTCTCCAGAAGTTCAGTGAGGATCTCTGAATGATCCCATGTTGACCTAAATGACTAATGATGATAAATACAATCCACCTGTGTGTAATCAAGTCTCCGTATAAATGCACCTGCACTGTGATAGTCTCAGAGGTCCGTTAAAAGCGCAGAGAGCATCATGAAGAACAAGGAACACACCAGGCAGGTCCGAGATACTGTTGTGAAGAAGTTTAAAGCCGGATTTGGATACAAAAAGATTTCCCAAGCTTTAAACATCCCAAGGAGCACTGTGCAAGCGATAATATTGAAATGGAAGGAGTATCAGACCACTGCAAATCTACCAAGACCTGGCCGTCCCTCTAAACTTTCAGCTCATACAAGGAGAAGACTGATCAGAGATGCAGCCAAGAGGCCCATGATCACTCTGGATGAACTGCAGAGATCTACAGCTGAGGTGGGAGACTCTGTCCATAGAACAACAATCAGTCGTATATTGCACAAATCTGGCCTTTATGGAAGAGTGGCAAGAAGAAAGCCATTTCTTAAAGATATCCATAAAAAGCGTTGTTTAAAGTTTGCCACAAGCCACCTGGGAGACACACCAAACATGTGGAAGAAGGTGCTCTGGTCAGATGAAACCAAAATTGAACTTTTTGGCAACAATGCAAAACGTTATGTTTGGCGTAAAAGCAACACAGCTGAACACATCATCCCCACTGTCAAACATGGTGGTGGCAGCATCATGGTTTGGGACTGCTTTTCTTCAGCAGGGACAGGGAAGATGGTTAAAATTGATGGGAAGATGGATGGAGCCAAATACAGGACCATTCTGGAAGAAAACCTGATGGAGTCTGCAAAAGACCTGAGACTGGGACGGAGATTTGTCTTCCAACAAGACAATGATCCAAAACATAAAGCAAAATCTACAATGGAATGGTTCAAAAATAAACATATCCAGGTGTTAGAATGGCCAAGTCAAAGTCCAGACCTGAATCCAATCGAGAATCTGTGGAAAGAACTGAAAACTGCTGTTCACAAATGCTCTCCATCCAACCTCACTGAGCTCGAGCTGTTTTGCAAGGAGGAATGGGAAAAAATTTCAGTCTCTCGATGTGCAAAACTGATAGAGACATACCCCAAACGACTTACAGCTGTAATCACAGCAAAAGGTGGCGCTACAAAGTATTAACTTAAGGGGGCTGAATAGTTTTGCACGCCCAATTTTTCAGTTTTTGATTTGTTAAAAAAGTTTGAAATATCCAATAAATGTCATTCCACTTCATGATTGTGTCCCACTTGTTGTTGATTCTTCACAAAAAAATACAGTTTTATATCTTTATGTTTGAAGCCTGAAATGTGGCAAAAGTTCGCAAAGTTCAAGGGGGCTGAATACTTTCGCAAGGCACTGTATGTGTAGGTTCCTATAAGCATAAACTCGATGAGGGTATGCCATAACCTGTCACCCAACAACTACTGTTCCCCCCTCCTTGACCTCTGACCCCTCAAGACACCATCTTGTTTGTACAGGAGGAATACCTGTACAAGCACTCAGCTGCCGTGTTTGAGTGGATAATGAGTGTCAATCTGGAGCTGTTTGAGCTCAGCTTTGCTGTGGAGTTCTGTTTTTTCTCCTCCTCCATGTTGTCCACGCTGCTGGTGAAAAGAGATGAGGAGAAGCCTATCCTTCTAGCCTGAGGAGAGAAGATGCTGGGCTGGCTACTGTAAGAGACACTGGGGTCTAGTTCATTAGACATGAAATGGAAGAAACCGGTCCGAAACAGAGAGAGATTAGCTGGACCTGATTGCCATTTTAAAACATTTTGTTACGGTGTGCCTTAATGACACGAGCCAGTAGTTTGCAAACTTTTCTTTGTTGTGACAGATCTAAAGCTTGTGGAATTGGACCCACCAAGTAAAGGGAACAATTGTTTGTAACCAGGACCCAGTCTGGCTGCGATCAAAAACGACTCTGAGTTGGCCACGACCCACCGTTTGGGAAACACTGACGTAGGGGCATCATGAGGATAATATATCTGACCTTTGACTTTGCTCCCGGACCAACTCTCATTTTTGAGGATTATTTATTTATTCTATTTTTTTTTATCAGGGCTGACATAGTTCTTATGCAGCCCCTAAAGAAAAACAGAAAGAGGAGTTCTTACTGTCACACCAAATCAATGTACTTCGTATTGGGGAGTATTTCTGGATGCTTTCAAAAGGGAAAACTTGATCCTACAATCTTCATTGCCACTGATGAACCAATACCAGAATACCTCAGCATTTGAGTAGTAGTCACTGTAAGCACTAAAGTCACTATTTCTGTTCCTAGGTCCTGAATTGATCAAAGTGGCATTTACCATTTGATGGGCCATGGAGAATGTTCAATGATGTTTGTTAGCTCTTTTTTCAATATGTTGTCTATTTGTGTAAAACATGACATCTTGGTGGCATCACTGTGCTATTGAAGTATACCAGTTAACAACAACATAATTACTTGTTGTATAAAAATGTAATTGTTTGCAAAGTAAAGTATTGAAGGGTAATGTTGCGACGGAATCTAAGCCCAATAATCTCTTCTGACAGCCTTAACATTAAACAGATGATCAAGTAGCTGATGTGTTTCTGGGTGGCGAGAAGAGAAGCCAGTGATGATTGTAAACCTGCGATACAACAGGTGTGAAGGAGGCAGGTGTGGCGGTTGATTAATGAACAGCCATCTTTGTATTTGTGATAGATCATTCTGAAAAGCTTTCTGGAGGCAGAACAGTTGGTTGTACTACTGCATTCCTGTCAGATGAGAGAAAAACCAAAACATAAACAATCATTTATCCAGAAACAATGTGACTGAACATTTTATGAACAGAACAAATTTCTTAGCAAGGTGTCATACTTTGTTCCCTTCTTCTTACTTATGTATTCGGTCTCCTTTTCTACAGTGTTCCTAATCAGGGCTTTTGTGCAATGATGATTGACTTTTACAACAACAACATATCATGGACTACATGGTTACATTTTAACAACGTGGTACAGCTTTATTTTTTAAGATAAAGAAAAAGTGACAAACTGACTCTCACCAAGATTAAAAATAGACAAAAGCAATCCAGCACACACTGGTTGAACCAATGTGGAATTGATGTCTGTGCTCAGTGGGTTAATTCAGTATGAAAATAAGGCTAGAAATATCCCAAGAAATGTCATTTGCCAAGCATAATTAAATAATAAAACGTGTCAAATGTGTATTTGCGATTCCTCTGCGGTACTGTCCCTTGACATTATGCACCTTATGACAAGATCTGGTCGTCACAAGCCACTGCATCTCAGTGCAAGAGGTGTCACTATAGTACCTGGTTCGAATCCAGGGTGTATCACATCCGGCCATGATTGGAGTCCCATAGGGCGGTGCACAATTGGCCCAGCGTCGTCTGGGTTTGACCGGAGTAGGCCGCCATTGTAAATAAGTTTTTGTTCTAAACTGACTTGCCTAGTTAAATAAAGGTTAAATAAAACAATGTAAATCCTTTCAAGGGATACTTCGGGATTTTGCCAATGACGCACTTTCTCTACTTCCCCAGAGTCAGAGGAACTCATGAATACCATTTTTATGTCTCTGTGTCCAGTATGAAGGAAGTCAGCGTTGGCTCGCAAAATTACTTCTAACTAGCGTTAGAGCAATGGCTGGAAGTCTATGGGTATCATAGACATCCAGCATTAGCACAACTACCTCTACCTTCATACTGGACACAGAGACATAAAATGGTATTCACGAGTTCATCTGACTCTGGGGAAGTAGATCTCGGGCATCATTGCCAAATATCAATGTATCCCTTCCAGCTGACATATCACAACCTGGTCTCAGAGCATTTCGTATTATTCTGTACGAGATACTTAGTACTATATGTTACATTTCGTATGGTATGTATTACTATGTGAATGTCCATCACACAATTAGCATAATATGTTATGAATTACAATAGCAAAAAGGGTTAGGATTAGCTAACAAGCTAAGTAGTTGAAAAGTTCCTAAAATACTTAAGTTGTCCGTGAGGAAATCCCAACTCGATACTATTATCTTTGACTCCAAAACTAACAAAACAAAAGCAAAAAAACTATAAATGATATTCAGTTTTAGTTTTTTGGGGGGGGGGTTCTAATTGGGTTTTCAAGCTTATGAATCTGGTGGGAGATTGACTTTATCATTTTAAAGGTAGACTCAACAAGATCAGTACGGCAGATAATGGGCGTGTTTGAGTGGTAAGGCTCAAGCAACCAACTGTAGGCGAAAGTCAAAGAGTGAAGTCGGGGGAGGTGCATATGCGACAGCCAAAAGTCAGACACCAAAGTGGTTTTCCAACAGCAAGGCTCAGATCAACATGACAGTGTTGCCATTGTTTATAAAAAGGTTTTCTTGATAGTATACTGTTCATGTATCTAACCCCCACATCACCTTCTCACAAACTGAAATCATAATATTTATATTATCTGTGTACACATTGTACATCAATCAGTGAGAGAGAGCCTCAAATATAAAATTTATTTGTATATATCCACTGTAAACAAAACACCCTAATGATTGCAGTCAACATGTAAAGGAAGTAATGCTGCTTGCTTAGAGAGTAACACTTCCTACTGAGTCGGCTCACGCCATGGCTAGAACCCAGGACCTCTGCCTTGCAAGCACACGTGACCGCCCTCCGGAAATGTCTTACCAGTTGTTGCCATGTGAAAAGCTAGCTATTGGCTGGTGTAAGTGGGGACACTTCAGGCATACAGTGCCTTGCGAAAGTATTCGGCCCCCTTGAACTTTGCGACCTTTTGCCACATTTCAGACTTCAAACATAAAGATAGAAAACTGTATTTTTTTGTGAAGAATCAACAACAAGTGGGACACAATCATGAAGTGGAACGACATTTATTGGATATTTCAAACTTTTTTAACAAATCAAAAACGGAAAAATTGGGCGTGTAAAATTATTCAGCCCCCTTAAGTTAATACTTTGTACTTCTGGCTGTGATTTATTTAGAATTCAAGGCATGTTTAACCAGCATGGCTATCACAGCATTCTGCAGCGATATGCCATCCCATCTTGTTTGGGCTTAGTGGGGCTATAATTTGTTTTTAAACAGGACAATGACCCAACACACCTCCAGGCTGTGTAAGGGCTATTTGACCAAGAAGGAGAGTGATGGAGTGCTGCATCAGATGACCTGGCCTCCACAATCCCCCGACATCAACCAAATTGAGATGGTTTGGGATATACACACACACACACACTCATGTGTATATATACACACACACACATTCATGTGTATACACACACACACACACATTCATGTGTATATACACACACACACATTCATGTGTATATATACACACACAATCATGTGTATATATATACACACACAATCATGTGTATATATACACACACATTCATGTGTATATATACACACACAACCATGTGTATATATACACACACAATCATGTGTATATATACACACAATCATGTGTATATATACACACACACAATCATGTGTATATATACACACAATCATGTGTATATATACACACAATCATGTGTATATATACACACACAATCATGTGTATATACACACACACAATCATGTGTATATATACACACACAATCATGTGTATATATACACACACAATCATGTGTATATACACACACAATCATGTGTATATACACACACAATCATGTGTATATACACACACACACACACACACATTCATGTGTATATATACACACACACACACACATTCATGTGTATATACACACACACACATTCATGTGTATATACACACACACACATTCATGTGTATATATACACACACACTCATGTGTAGATATACACACACACACACACACACACTCATGTGTATATACAGTGCCTTGCGAAAGTATTCGGCCCCCTTGAACTTTGCGACCTTTTGCCACATTTCAGGCTTCAAACATAAAGATATAAAACTGTATTTTTTTGTGAAGAATCAACAACAAGTGGGACACAATCATGAAGTGGAACGACATTTATTGGATATTTCAAACTTTTTTAACCAATCAAAAACTGAAAAATTGGGCGTGCAAAATTATTCAGCCCCCTTAAGTTAATACTTTGTAGCGCCACCTTTTGCTGCGATTACAGCTGTAAGTCGCTTGGGGTATGTCTCTATCAGTTTTGCACATCGAGAGACTGACATTTTTTCCCATTCCTCCTTGCAAAACAGCTCGAGCTCAGTGAGGTTGGATGGAGAGCATTTGTGAACAGCAGTTTTCAGTTCTTTCCACAGATTCTCAATTGGATTCAGGTCTGGACTTTGACTTGGCCATTCTAACACCTGGATATGTTTATTTTTGAACCATTCCATTGTAGATTTTGCTTTATGTTTTGGATCATTGTCTTGTTGGAAGACAAATCTCCGTCCCAGTCTCAGGTCTTTTGCAGACTCTTCCAGAATGGTCCTGTATTTGGCTCCATCCATCTTCCCATCAGTTTTAACCATCTTCCCTGTCCCTGCTGAAGAAAAGCAGGCCCAAACCATGATGCTGCCACCACCATGTTTGACAGTGGGGATGGTGTGTGTTCAGGGTGATGAGCTGTGTTGCTTTTACGCCAAACATAACGTTTTGCATTGTTGCCAAAAAGTTCAATTTTGGTTTCATCTGACCAGAGCACCTTCTTCCACATGTTTGGTGTGTCTCCCAGGTGGCTTGTGGCAAACTTTAAACAACACTTTTTTTATGGATATCTTTAAGAAATGGCTTTCTTCTTGCCACTCTTCCATAAATGCCAGATTTGTGCAATATACGACTGATTGTTGTCCTATGGACAGAGTCTCCCACCTCAGCTGTAAATCTCTGCAGTTCATCCAGAGTGATCATGGGCCTCTTGGCTGCATCTCTGATCAGTCTTCTCCTTGTATGAGCTGAAAGTTTAGAGGGACGGCCAGGTCTTGGTAGATTTGCAGTGGTCTGATACTCCTTCCATTTCAATATTATCGCTTGCACAGTGCTCCTTGGGATGTTTAAAGCTTGGGAAATCTTTTTGTATCCAAATCCGGCTTTAAACTTCTTCACAACAGTATCTCGTACCTGCCTAGTGTGTTCCTTGTTCTTCATGATGCTCTCTGCGCTTTTAACGGACCTCTGAGACTATCACAGTGCAGGTGCATTTATACGGAGACTTGATTACACACAGGTGGATTGTATTTATCATCATTAGTCATTTAGGTCAACATTGGATCATTCAGAGATCCTCACTGAACTTCTGGAGAGAGTTTGCTGCACTGAAAGTAAAGGGGCTGAATAATTTTGCACGCCCAATTTTTCAGTTTTTGATTTGTTAAAAAAGTTTGAAATATCCAATAAATGTCGTTCCACTTCATGATTGTGTCCCACTTGTTGTTGATTCTTCACAAAAAAATACAGTTTTATATCTTTATGTTTGAAGCCTGAAATGTGGCAAAAGGTCGCAAAGTTCAAGGGGGCCGAATACTTTCGCAAGGCACTGTAGGAGTATTTTTAACACATCCCTATGTGATACATACAGTTGAAGTCGGAAGTTTACATACACTTAGGTTGGAGTCATTAAAACTCGTTTTTCAACCACTCCACAAATTTCTTGTTAACAAACTATAGTTTTGGCAAGCTGGTTAGGACATCTACTTTCTGCATGACACAAGTAATATTTCCAACAATTGTTTACAGACAGATTATTTCACTTATAATTCACTGTATCACATTTCCAGTGGGTCAGAAGTTTACATACACTTTGTTGACTGTGCCTTTAAACAGCTTGGAAAATTCTAGAAAATTATGTCATGGCTTTAGAAGCTTATGATAGGCTAATTGCCATCATTTGAGTCAAATGGAGGTGTACCTGTGGATGTATTTCAAGGCCTACCTTCAAACTCAGTGCCTCTTTGCTTGACATCATGTGAACATCAAAAGAAATCAGCTAAGACCTCAGGAAATATATTGTAGACCTCCACAAGTCTGGTTCATGCTTGGGAGCAATTTCCAAACGCCTGAAAGTACCACGTTCATCTGTACAAACAATTGTAAGCAAGTATAAACACCATGGGACCACGCAGTCGTCATACCGCTCAGGAAGGAGACGTGTTCTGTCTCCAAGAGATGAACGTACTTTGGTGCGAAAAGTGCAAATCAATCCCAAAACAACAGCAAATGACCTTGTGAAGATGCTGGAGGAAACAGGTACAAAAGTATCTATATCCACATTAAAACAAGTCCTATATCGACATAACCTGAAAGGCCACTCAGCAAGGAAGAAGCCACTGCTCCAAAACATTATAAAAAAGCCAGACTACGGTTTGCAACTGCACATGGGGACGAAGATCTTACTTTTTGGAGAAATGTCCTCTGGTCTGATGAAACAAAAATAGAACTGTTTGGCCATAATGACCATCGTTATGTTTGGAGGAAAAAGGGGAATGCTTGCAAGCCGAAGAACACCATCCCAACCGTGAAGCACGGGGGTGGCAGCATCATATTGTGGGGGTGCTTTGCTGCAGGAGGGACTGGTGCACTTCGCAAAATAGATGGCATCATGAGGAGGGAAAATGATGTGGATATATTGAAGCAACATCTCAAGACATCAGTTAGGAAGTTAAAGCTTGGTCGCAAATGGGTCTTCCAAATGGACAATGACCACAAGCAACCTTCCAAAGTTGTGGCAAAATGGCTTAAGGACAACAAAGTCAAGATATTGGAGTGGCCATCACAAAGCCCTGACCTCAATCCGAGCAAGGAGGCCTACAAACCTGACTCAGTTACACTAGCTCTGTCAGGAGGAATGGGACAACATTCACCTAACTTATTGTGGGAAGCTTGTGGAAGGCTACCCGAAACGTTTGACCTAAGTTAAACTATTTAAAGGCAATTCTACCAAATACTGATTGAGTGTATGTAAACTTCTGACCCACATGGAATGTGATGAAAGAAATAAAGGCTGAAATAAATAATTCTCTCTGCTATTATCCTGACATTTCACATTCTTAAAATAAAATGGTGATCCTAACTGACCTAAGACAGGGAATTTTTACTAGGATTAAATGTCAGGAATGGTGAAAAACTGAGTTTAAATGTATTTAGCTAAGGTGTATGTAAACTTCCGACTTCAACTGTAGGCACCTGTCTGACTATTTTTATCCCCAGAATGCACCACACGTTGAAAGGTGGTGACCAACTTGACAAAAGTGATCCGCTCAAACTCACCCACTGAGATGAGTATGATGCAAGGCTTTTCTCTCACACTGTCACAAAGAGTATTGGATAATTTGCACAAGTGCGCTTCACGCTGCTACGTGGTAGCTACAGGACCAAAACAGAGAAGTTGAGCATCACGCTTCAATGCTCCTGGTTGTTGAGGAAATTGACCCACTACTACTACTGTTTAATTTGTGCATCTACATCATCTCACAGTCTAGCTTTAAACCTAACCTATAACATGACCCATCTCCTTATGCATTACTTCCCCACAGTGGCAAGAGGTGACATCTCAAAAACACATAAATGGCTCCTAGCATCCCAGTTCTACTTTCTGTCCCCAACACTAAAACTACATTTTAATTTTTTTTATTGATTTTTTAAAATCAAACTTAAACAAAATAAAAATGAGTAAAGTGAATTCGAAAAAACTAACAAACTAAACTGAAATTTAAAAAACTAATAGAAATAAAAACATTTAAAAAAAACTATAATACCATTGGTTTCATCAACACACCTCATCCAGGGTCTGACCTATTTATGTCATGCTTCAAAAGCAAGTACCCTGTTAATCTAATCAAATCACATTTTATTGGTCACATTTGTTCAGCAGATGTTATTGCAGGTGTAGCAAAATGCTTGTGCTAGGAGACAGCAGTAGTGGAAAAATAATGTGAACGATGATGAAGGCCAGTGAAGAAGATGAGTCTAGCGACATGCTGACACAAGCCTGGTGTGTTGATTCAATATGACATTGTCCGGATGGATGGCTGTACTAGGAGACAGTACCCTGTTAATACCTGGTGCTAGGAGACAATAGCCCTGTTAATACCTGGTGCTAGGAGACAATAGCCCTGTCAATACCTGGTGCTAGGAGACAATAGCCCTGT
The DNA here is from genome assembly GCF_057628025.1 of Oncorhynchus mykiss. Taxonomy (NCBI): domain Eukaryota; kingdom Metazoa; phylum Chordata; class Actinopteri; order Salmoniformes; family Salmonidae; genus Oncorhynchus; species Oncorhynchus mykiss. The sequence continues at coordinate 87,008,554 of NC_143022.1, read as the reverse complement.
CAATACCTGGTGCTAGGTGACAATACCTGTCAATACCTGGTGCTAGGAGACAATACTCTGTTAATACCTGGTGCTAGGAGACAATACCCTGTTAATACCTGGTGCTAGGAGACTACCCTGTTAATACCTGGTGCTAGGAGACAATACCCTGTTAATACCTGGTGCTACGAGACAGTACCCTGCTAATGCCTGGTGCTACGAGACAGTACCCTGCTAATGCCTGGTGCTAGGAGACAATACCCTGTTAATACCTGGTGCTAGGAGACAATACCCTGTTAATACCTGGTGCTAGGAGACAATACCCTGTTAATACCTGGTGCTAGGAGACAGTAACCTGTTAATACCTGGTGCTAGGAGACAATAGCCCTGTTAATACCTGGTGCTAGTAGACAATACCATGTTAATACCTGGTGCTAGGAGACAATAGCCCTGTTAATACCTGGTGCTAGGAGACAATACCCTGTTAATACCTGGTGCTAGGAGACAATACCCTGTTAATACCTGGTGCTAGGAGACAGTAACCTGTTAATACCTGGTGCTAGGAGACAATACCCTGTTAATACCTGGTGCTAGGAGACAATACCCTGTTAATACCTGGTGCTAGGATGCATCCTGATCATGACTACATTTTCAGATATGTGTTGATGGTTAAAATCTTCATTGTTTACTGATTTTGATCAGATCTGTTGTAAACAGACAAAATCAGGATGGACGCATGTTAGCAGCAGAATGGTGCTATAGTGTGTAGGCCGTTATAACTGTGTGTGTGTGTAGGAACGCTGCAAGGTTTCTCCTGTGTACTTAACTTAAAAGACAGAGCTCTGGCAAAGTCAGTAAAACAGGATGTCAACATATCTCAACGGCGTCCGAATTCTAGCCGTTCCTGAGATATACTGTGGGTTGGGGTCAACCCTGATACTGTATAAGGAATGTTGCAAGGCAGGGGAGTTTGTTGCGTTCACAAAAACATCCCCCTTGCCTCACTCATAAGTGGCAAGATGTGGAAACAAGCACCGATGTCTCTTCACACTCGCTCAACTGTCTGAGGAAATGTGCAAACACAACGTAAAAAACAAAAGCATACCTCTGGAACAGTTAAGTGTTCTTAGAAGACAGGTGTGACTCATATCAGTGGTGTTAAGTTCAGACAGTAGTCATTGTGGGGTGTTGCCAGGCGTTGGCTCCCAGGCGGTATTTGCGTAAGGACAGGTGTGTACTGTAGATCAACAGGCAACTCAGGTGGTTTGAACCAGAGATGTTTGGGAAACCTCGTCATACTGTTGTTGACTCTAGCCTTGGACTGATAGCTGTATGAATGTAGGGGGCTTGGAAGGAATAAGGACTTGGGTGTGTGCACTGATTGAGGATTACTTGATGTTATTTTGCCTGCTATGTACAAAGGGTGCATTATAGAAACATATTTTAGTACAGATTATGGTTATGCAGTATCATGTTGATCTGGTTCACGAGTCTCATTTAGGCAACTAAGAATTTGACTATCTTGAAAAAAAAAGGTGCATCTGAAAATACCCTTTAACTCACCACTGAATTCTAAACGAGCCCCTAGTACCTAGGGACTTGTTTAGATGGGTGTGTAAGCAATATGGCAACGATGAAATCCACCCGGGAAATCATACTAAATCCAATCCTTGGAGAGCTACAAGGAGGGGCTAAGGATTTCAACACAGAGCAACTGTCAATACTGGGTGTGTTTCAGATACACAGATTCTGAGCATTTTATAGGAAGATTATGACGTTCATACAGGAAGACGTTCATACAGTAGGGTTCCTAAGATGTTATTAAACACTTCTCCAGACTTTGTCAAGATCTGATGACCTATTCAGAGCTGATCGGTGCATTATCTGCATATTGAACACACCACTGTAACCCTATAGAAAGTGATGACCTATTCAGAGCTGATCGGTGCATTATCTGCATATTGAACACACCACTGTAACCCTATAGAAAGTGATGACCTATTCAGAGCTGATCGGTGCATTATCTGCATATTGAACACACCACTGTAACCCTATAGAAAGTGATGACCTATTCAGAGCTGATCGGTGCATTATCGGCATATTGAACACACCACTGTAACCCTACAGAAAGTGACGCTAAACTGACAACACAGGAAAGGAGACGGCGTGGTTCTGGTTTTAATGCAAAGCACTTAACCTTTACTTGAAAGAAGGTAATATACATTAAGATACATTATGAGCAAAATCATTTAACGATGGATAGAGAGGAAGATATCCTTTCTTCTCCACTCGCACCAGCCCCAGAGAGTAGTGCGAAATGTTACAGGAAGAAAACGGTGAGAAGCAGACCTAAAACTTGTCCAGGCATCTTTACTTGCTATGATACACTGTAAAAAAGGTTCTATATTAAGCAGTAGTCCATGTCATTAACATCCTCAATAACAAAAAAAAAAAAAAAAATAGTGTAGAGAAATTTAGTTTTTTTTAATGGTTGCCCTCCAACTAAGTAGTTTAACCTCAAATGGATATAATCATAAATAAATAGGGAAAGGGGGGAGAAAAAAAGTTTTACAAGCAAACAATCCTCAATCCCAGCATGGCTGGAACTTCGTGGTCTTTCTTCCAAAATGTTCACACTTAAGACCGTGTGACCACTACTATTCTTTACAAACGTTTTTCTTTTTTGATACTGTTGTCTTTTCTGTAGCAGATGCATCTGCAATCCCTTATCATGCTAAACACCTCCAGGTAAAGCAGGTTAAAATGCTGGCTACCCTTTAAAATCTGAGTAAATTAATCTGGTATTTTTTCCTATCCTGGGTGGTTGGTGAGAAACGCTTTTCATAACAGAAAGTGGTAAACTCTGCATGAGAAAAGGAATTGGGTTTACAGCAGAGGAAGGTGTTTTTAACCAGGCCTTAAACATCTTCTCCCAGCTACACGAGTAGGGGGAAGCCACTGGCATTATTATTCACATATACTCACCAATTCTAAAATTAAGTCATTTATTTAAGATCTTCTAGCTCAAATCCCAACAGCTTCAGCTGTTCTCCTTTTCTTCTGTACAAGATACGTCATTTAGCCAGCCGGACAATCAGGTGTCAGGGAGGCGGCCCTAACTTTGTACACGTTTGAACAATTCTCTCGTCTGTAAAGAGGAAGGACACTAACAGTAGTTGACAACTGAAAAGTATGAATGTGTTGGTGATGCAGTGAGCTGGGACGATAAACTGAAAAGTATCAACACTGACCACTTATTGTGGACATTTGGCTGATATCGTTCATTACCCATAGGACCCTACTAGAGAAATGTGAAGTTCCAAATGAAATAAATTAGCTAATTAACTATTAATGGGACAATTGATAGCAACAACATTCAAAGTAGTAGTAGTAGTAGTAGTTGTAGGGGTAATATAAAAAATAACTGTGGTGCACATTAATGTTATAAACTTATCATTCAATTTATCGTGATAATTCAGTCAATTTATCGTGATATGGATTTTGGTCCATATCGCCCAGCTCTAGTGGGTTTGTAGTTGAGTTGGGGGTGGGTGTTGTTGATCAGACTGAGTACATGTTCTTTGTGGTGGAACCACTCTTGCTAGACGTGTCGTCATGCGACTGGTAGCCAATCAGGAGCTTGATGGGGATACTCAGGCGCTCTTTATACTGTTGTCTGGAGAGAGAGAGAGAGATGAGAGAAAAAGAGGGAATGATGAATAGGTTCTCATTACAGTCTTACACGAATTGTCGCCACCTAGTGGTGAGCTAGAAACATTGCAGTGATGTAGGAGTATACAAACACATACTCAAATATATATATATGTAAATATATATATATATATACACACACACAAACACACACATACATGCACACACACACACGTATACATACAACTAGCTACCTTTCTTTTTACATGTATTTTGGGATTCCACCCTGCAAATGTAATTTGCCTGAAGACATGCCATTTTATTTTTATATTTAATAAAACCAGAAGTAGCATGTCGTTATTTTTTAAACGTGTGCTTTTCTCCTCTAGCCCACCTGGTGTTCAACCGTCCCAAGTTTTCCCATGTCACCCGATGATTTTACTACTGGCACGGCTCCAAGGCTTGGGCCATAGATTTGTTTATATCACCCCTCTCCTCCGTACACTCCACTGGCTTCCAGTCGAAGCTCGCATCCACTACAAGACTGGAGCTTGCCTATGGAACAGCAAGGGGCACTGCCCCTCCCTACCATCAGGGTATGCTCAAACCCTACACCAACCCAAGCACTCCGTTCTGCCACCTCTGGTCTCTTGGCTCTCTCACCCGGTTTGTTATCTTAAGAAGAACACACTGTAGGTCACTCTGGGTAAGAGTGTCTGCTAAATGACTGAAAAGTAAATGTTAATTCAACACCTGTTTCAAAGGGGGTGTGGCTGAATTAAAGAACCCTCTTCTGCGTAGATACACTTGAGAATCTTCCACTGGAGAAGGCAATTGAGGATAGGATGAATTTCCAAACTGCCACACGCCTACATTTGGTGACGGTGGAGTAGAGGACGGACTTTTACCCAATGGACAAAAGGAAAGAGATGTGAACCTACCCTATCGCCACGATGGCTTCCTTGTTCTGACAGTTCCCAGTCCAGATGGATATTTTATCTCCCTTGGGTCTGACGTTGACCACCGCTCCACACACGTCTTCACTGGCCTCGTCAAACGACTCGCCAATTAAACACAACAGCTGCAACACACACAAATCAAGTACACGATACTCGAGATTAAATAACGTTATTTACCCGTTAATTCACTGTCCAGCAACCCATCCTTAACAGAAGATTATTCAATACTCTGGTAGTAGAGTCATGAAGAGTTACAGGAGGGTTGTGTTCATCAAAGAGAGGAAAACTGACTGAAAGATGGAGGCTATACCTGGACCATTGCAATGTTTTTGTTGTGCCCTAATGAATACTACACAGCCCAGGGTCAAATTCATTAGGGTACACGACTGGAAACATTCAAAAACATTTTGCAATGGAAAACAAAAATGAGCCTTTCCTTCGGTCCCGTTTGCTGCCAAATGAACAGGACCCAGGTTCAGGGTTAATGATACTTACTGTCTCCATCCAGTAGCGGTCAAGGTCGATTTGTCTCTGCTGTTTGCTGAGGGTCATCAGCCACCTCCCACCCAGCTTGTTCTTGTCATCCTCCCACATAGGCTTCACCCCATCCTGACACACAGTGGTGGAGGAATGTTAGCTCACAACTTGAACCCCAACGTACACCCTGGGTCTGTATTCATGAAGCGTATTACAGTATCTAGGATCAGTTAAGCATTTTAGACCATAATGAAAAACATTAAAAGGATAAGGGGGACCTGATCCTAGATCAGGGTTTCCCAAACTCTGTTCTGGCCCCCCAGGGTGCATGTTTTTGCGAAAGAACGACACAACCGATTTAAACAATCAACTAATCATCAAGCGTTGATCATTTAAATCAGCTGTCCAGTGTTAGGGCAAAAACAAAAATGGGCACCCCCCCTTGGGGTCCCGAGGGCCAAGTTCGGGAAACACTGTCCTAGATCATCAGTCCTACTCAGAGGGGCTTTATGTCTTAATTTAACATCCTTAACTTGACAACGTACAGAAGAGCAACATGTCCTCTGATAGGATACTGTTGGTTTCAGATGTCCACTTACCTTAAATAAGCAGTAGTCACAGCCGAAGCCTAACTTACTGGGCTGCTGTATGTGGTTATATAATCTACAACACACAACCAAGAGGCACACTTAAACACAGGCCTACAGATAAATTCATATTAGACACTGATTATAAAATGATAGTGAGACAATAGATAGTTCCATGCCATTCTCCATTTTGATTTTGGAGAGAAGTCATGAGGCACAACATTCAGGGCACAGATAGCATACATGGCATAGAACTGCCAGTTAAAATGTCCATTCTGTAGAATTCATTTCTAGCTGCAAATTAACATTCTGCTCTGCTAAACAGGAAATGGTCCCTTTTTTCAACACTGATTGTCATGATGATGCCATAAGATGGAGAGGTAGAATAAGGGGTGGTGATGTGGATTAGGAGGGAGGAGGAGGAAGAGTAGCAGAGAGAAAGAGGGAGAGGAAGAGTACTCACGCCCAGAAGTCTTCCACTGTGTCAAATTTTGCGATGAGACGGAGGTTCTCTGTCCAGCTTTTGCTCTTGTCATTTTTGAAATACCACAGGGCCCATCTGAAGTGAGAGGACACAGTCAGAGATTCCCCATCGCACTCCCCGGTCCACACAGACAGAGGCTTCTATTTGACTTTAGTGGGCAAATCTTACCATCTGCAACTACCAGAGTGACCAGTCAATGTGTCGGTCTGCATATCAACAGCAGTAACAGTTATGGAAATGCATGAATTGATATACATCAGCCAAAGCAGGGCTAAATTCTAACATAACAGCAAATGTAATGAAGCGTCCAACAGCAGACCTACAATCAATGAAGCGTCCAACAGCAGACCTACAATCAACAGCAGACCAGCAGAGCAGACCAGCAGACCTACAATCAATGAAGCGTCCAACAGCAGACCTACAATCAATGAAGCGTCCAACAATCAATGACGCGTCCAACAATCAATGACGCGTCCAACAATCAATGACGCGTCCAACAATCAATGACGCGTCCAACAGGAGACCTACAATCAATGAAGCGTCCAACAGGAGACCTACAATCAATGACGCGTCCAACAGCAGACCTACAATCAATGACGCGTCCAACAATCAATGACGCGTCCAACAGGAGACCTACAATCAATGACGCGTCCAACAATCAATGACGCGTCCAACAATCAATGACGCGTCCAACAATCAATGACGCGTCCAACAGGAGACCTACAATCAATGAAGCGTCCAACAGCAGACCTACAATCAATGAAGCGTCCAACAGGAGACCTACAATCAATGAAGCGTCCAACAGGAGACCTACAATCAATGAAGCGTCCAACAGCAGACCTACAATCAATGAAGCGTCCAACAATCAATGACGCGTCCAACAGGAGACCTACAATCAATGAAGCGTCCAACAGCAGACCTACAATCAATGAAGCGTCCAACAGGAGACCTACAATCAATGAAGCGTCCAACAGCAGACCTACAATCAATGAAGCGTCCAACAATCAATGAAGCGTCCAACAGCAGACCTACAATCAATGAAGCGTCCAACAGCAGACCTACAATCAATGACGCGTCCAACAGCAGACCTACAATCAATGACGCGTCCAACAATCAAGGACGCGTCCAACAGCAGACCTACAATCAATGAAGCGTCCAACAGCAGACCTACAATCAATGAAGCGTCCAACAATCAAGGACGCGTCCAACAGCAGACCTACAATCAATGACGCGTCCAACAGCAGACCTACAATCAATGAAGCGTCCAACAGCAGACCTACAATCAATGACGCGTCCAACAGCAGACCTACAATCAATGAAGCGTCCAACAGCAGACCTACAATCAATGAAGCGTCCAACAGCAGACCTACAATCAATGAAGCGTCCAACAGCAGACCTACAATCAATGAAGCGTCCAACAATCAAGGACGCGTCCAACAGCAGACCTACAATCAATGACGCGTCCAACAATCAATGACGCATCCAACAGTCCGTGCCACACAACGTACAGCAAATAAACTATAAAGATTTCCATAGCAACTACTTAACGGGTAGGATAAGGAAGGTTAAGGTATGGAAGGTTGATGTCATGTTGCTCTGCCTATAAAAATCCATTCTTAAATGGAAGAAGTTTGGAACCACAAAGACCCTTCCTAGAGCTGGCCACCCGGCCAAACTGAGCAATCTGGGGAGAAGGGCCTTGGTCAGGGAGGTGATCAAGAACCCAATGGTCACTCTGACAGAGCTCAAAAGTTCCTCTGTGGAGATGGGAGAACCTTCCAGAAGGACAACCATCTCTGCAGCTGGCCTTTATGGTAGTGACCAGACAGAAGCCACTCCTCAGTAAAAGGCACATAACAGCCCACTTAGAGTTTGCCAAAAGGCACCTAAGCCCCTCAGACCATGACAAACAAGATTTTCTGCTCTAATGAAATCAAGATCAAACTTTTTCGCCTGAAAGCCAAACGGCATGTCTGGAGGAAACCTGGAACCATCCCTACGGTGAAGCATGGTGGTGGCAGTATCATGCTGTGTTGATGTTTTTCAGCAGCAGGGACTAGGAAACTAGACAAGATTGAGGGAAAGATGAACGGAGCAAAGTACAGAGAGATTCTTGATAAAAACCTGTTCAAGAGCGCTCAGGATCTTAGACTGGGGCAAAGGTTCACCTTCCAACAGGACAACAACCCTAAGAACATAGCCAAGACAATGCAGGGATGGCTTCGGGACAAGTCTCTGAATGTCCTTGAGTGGTCCAGCCAGAGCCCGGACTTGAACCCGATCCAACATCTCTGGAGAGACATGATAATGGCTGTGCAGCGACACTCCCCATCCAACCTGATAGAGCTTGAGAGGATCTGCAGAGAATAATGGGAGAAACTCCCAAAATACAGGTGTGCCAAGCTTGTGGTGTCATACCCAAAAAGACTCGAGGCTGTAATCGCTGCCGAAGGTGTTTCAACAGGGTCTGAATACTTATGTAAATGTGATATTTCAGTTTTTTATTTGTTTATACATTTGCAAACATTTATAAAAAAATGTTCTGCTTTGTCATTATGGGGTATTGTGTGTAGATTGAGGGGGAGAAAACAATTTAATCCATTGTAGAATAATTCTGTAACGTAACAAAACATGGGAGTCAAGGGGTCTGAATACTTTCCCAATGCACTGTATGTTATTGCCTATGCATTCATTTCCCCATCGTGTACAACAGCAAGTGTAAGTAACATGCTTACACTAACATGTTGAACAGCAGAACCAGGCAGTTTTCCATTGTTCACCAGTCCTACCATTATTCTATCATCCCTTTCCCAGGAAGAGCATAGTGTTGTAGGGGAGGGAGGGATGGAGAGGTGGATAGGGCATGGCCTGAACCCTGTGCCCCCAGCCATACTAAATTTATACACATGCTTGGTCCCTTCCTTGGTCCCTTCCTGAAAAGTCCCCCGTGGTTAATTATCACACTGACTATCAGTAGAGAAGTAGGCTAGAGAGGAAGCACTCTAGTGTTGCCCGACTGAAACGTATGTTATAATTACACAACACCAGTGTTGAGACGAGAAAACACGTGGCGTGACTCGTCTGATGAACCAGGTTGAGGTCATAGAGATGTGTAAACAAAAACACTAATGTGTCAATTAATGTAAAGTGGTCTACACTACTGCTGTTGGGGTCCTGAAGAAAAGACAACACTAAAGGGATGTTGAGCCACGTACCCATAAACACAGTGTGTTGAAGTCCAGAACTCCCTACAACAGACTCCAGACTGTCTAGTCCCTAGCATCACCCAGAAAAACATCAACAGGAGGAAGAGGTTGCGCAAGGCTTGTTTTTTCTCTGGCGGTGGTGTAATGCCACTCCAAAGTTACATTCAGAGAGCTGAAAAGTACCAACTCCAAAACCGATGTAGATCAAAAAGAGGCTTATGTGGTGTGCGTGGCAGGAGTAGGCATGGCTGAATTTTAGAGAATCCCCCCCCCCCCATATCTTGGCAGTGTAGAATTTCCTGCAATTCTATGTATTTTTCCACGGCTAATGCGGTGCTTACACATAATAACAAAAATCAATCATTGTTTTTGGAATTTTCAAATCTCCCTGTCTATCTTTGATTTAGGTGATTGTTAGTTCTCAAAAAAAGGTACATTATCTTTCCTATATACTTTATATCTGGTTTTAGTTGTGTACGTTTTTTTATATTATACACTACCGGTCAAACGTTTCAGAACACCTACTCACTCAAAGGTTTTTCTTCATTTTTTATATTTCCACACTGTAGAATAATAACCACCAGCTGCATTAAGTACTGCAGTGAATCTCCTCCTCATGGACTGCACCAGATTTGCCAGTTCTTGCTATGAGATGTTACCCCACTCTTCCAAGGCACCTGCAAGTTCCCGGACATTTCTATGGGGAATGGCCCTAGCCCTCACCCTTCAATCCAACAGGTCCCAGATGTGCTCAATGGGATTGAGATCTGGGCTCTTCGCTGGCCATGGCAGAACACTGACATTCCTGTCTTGCAGGAAATCACTCACAGCACAAGCAGTATGGCTGGTGGAATAGTCATGCTGGAGGGTCATATCAGAATGAGCACCACATGAGGGAGGATGTCGTCTTCCCTGTAACGCACAGCGTTGAGATTGTCGTCATTGCAGGCAATCTCAGTCCGATGATGCTGTGACCCTCCACCTCCAAATTGATCCCGCTCCAGAGTACAGGCCTCGGTGTAACGCTCATTCCATTGACAATAAACGCGAACCCGACCATCACCCATGATGAGACAAAACCGCAACTCTTCAAAGAACACTTTCTGTCAGTCCTGTCTTGTGCCGCAACGGTGGGTTTGTGCCCATAGTCAACGTCGTTGCCGATGATGTCTGGTGAGGACCTGCCTTACAACAGGCCTACAAGCCCTCAGTCCAGCCTCTCTCAGCCTATTGTGGACAGCCTGAGCACTGATGGAGGGACTGTGCGTTCCTGGTGTAACTCGGCCAGTTGTTTCTGCCATCCTGTACCTGTCCCGCAGGTGTGATGTTCGGATGTACCGATCCTGTGCAGGTGTTGTTACACGTGGTCTGCCACTGCGAGGGCGATCAGCTGTCCGCCCCGTCTCCCTGTAGTGCGGTCTTAAGCGACTCTCAGTACGGACATTGCAATTTATTGCCCTGGCCACATCTGCAGTCCTCATGCCTCCTTGCAGCATGCCTAAGGCACGTTCACACAGATGAGCAGGGACCCTGGGCAACTTTTGGTGTTTTTCAGAGTCAGTAGAAAGGCCTCTTTAGCATCTTAAGTTTTCATAACTGTGACCTTAATTTCCTACCGTCTAAGCGTCTTAACAACCGTTCCACAGGTGCATGTTCATTAATAGTTTATGGTTCATTGAACAAGCATGGGAAACCGTGTTTAAACCCTTTACAATAAAGATCTGTTAAGTTATTTGGAATTTTATGAATTATCGTTGAAAGACTGTCCTGAAAAAAAGGACGTTTCTTTTTTGCTGAGTTTAGCAAGCAAAGAAGTATTAAACATTATCAAAATATTTTATATTTAAGATTCTTCAAATAGCCACCCTTTGCCTTGATGACAGTTTGGCACACTCTTGGCATTCTCTCAACCAGCTTCATGAGGTAGTCACCTGAAATGCATTTCAATTAACAGTTGTGCCTTCTTAAAAATTCCTTTGTGGAATTTCTTCCCTTCTTAATGCGTTTGAGCCAATCAGTTGTGTTGTGAGGGGGGTATCCAGAAGAACACCCTAGGTGGTAAAAGACCAAGTCCATATTATCACAAGAACAGCTCAAATAAGCAAAGAGAAACGATCCATCATTACTTTACAGTCCCTCCAGGATTTTGCAACATTTTTTTGTGATTTGTGGCCCCAAATATATATATATTTTTTTTACACATTAATTTCATATAAAACAACAAAAAGTAATGTGCTAGGCCGATTTTAAACAGAATACATAATACAAAAACCATTAGAAACATCTAAAGTACTCAATTTTATTTTTCGGAACAAACAGCTCTGTCAAAATCCATTCACACATTCACTCACATCTCTCCATCAGGCTTGGGGATTGCTACAAGATGCACTTCCCATTCCCACTCCCTCAAAAAAATAAAAAATACATTTGAGGATCGATTTGTATTCAAAATACTTCAGATTGTGATTTTTTCTGAAAGGGTTGCAATTTCATTTCAAAAAAATCCAGACAGATTGTAAAACTTAATACGGATCACAGAAGCACAGAGTTTAAACCAGCAAAGCTGACATATTGCACTTAGTGCTTTGAGCAGCACTCTCCACAGACAGACTGGGGAGAGCAGAGTGCCGACCACCCTACTAAAGCCAAGGTTAGACTGGAGAGAGCAGAGTGCCGACCACCCTACTAAAGCCAAGGTTAGACTGGGGAGAGCACAGAGTGCCGACCACCCTACTAAAGCCAAGGTCAGCGGTGTAAAAGTTTGAGGAAAACGCCACACCTTGATTCTTTCAGCGCTTGCCAGTCGTCCTTGCTACTACTTCAGTCATGGTGAACTGTCCTTGCTGTGGGAACTGTTCTGACATTCTCATATGCTTTGCTGATTCGAAGTGACTTGATTGGTGACTTTCTCTCGTTTCCAAAAAACATTTGGAAATTGTTGTGCACAGTTTTTAGCTGTTATTTTTGTTGGCAAATGAGATGGACTTCTGTTCATTGCACCGCCTGTCAGCCATCAACAATCACCTATCATCTTCGCACGTGAATAGACTGACAGCAAGGGGGATTGCTAACAGTGCAGTAAACCCGCTTTTGATTGGACCCTTTTACGTGCAAAAAGTGCGGGAATTTGTAAAAATTGCACCGTCTCACATAATATGCGCTGATTGGTTGATTTTGCATTGAATTATATGATTGCAGAATCCTGGAGAGACTGACTCTAAGGCATGAAAGTTAGTCAATATGGAAAATGTAGAGAACTTTTGAAAGTTTATTCAAGTGCAGTCGCAAAAAACATCAAGCGCTATGATGAAACTGGAGGACCACCACAGGAATGGAAGACCCAGAGTTACCTCTGCTGCAGAGGACAAGTTCATTAGAGTTACCAGCCTCATGGTCAAATTGCTGCAAAGAAACCACTACTTAAGGACACCAATAAGAAGAAAACACTTGTTTGGGCCAAGAAACACAAGCAATGGACAATTTGGAAATTTGTCCTTTGGTCTGGAGTCCAAATTTGAGATTTTTGGTTCCAACCGCTTGTCTTTGTGAGATACGGTGTGGGTGAACGGATGATCTCTGCATGTATATTTCCCACCGTGAAGCATGGAGGAGGTGGTGTTATGGTGTTTTGCTGGTGACACTGGCTGTGATTTATTTAGAATTCAAGGCATGTTTAACCAGCATGGCTATCACAGCATTCTGCAGCGATATGCCATCCCATCTTGTTTGGGCTTAGTGGGGCTATAATTTGTTTTTAAACAGGACAATGACCCAACACACCTCCAGGCTGTGTAAGGGCTATTTGACCAAGAAGGAGAGTGATGGAGTGCTGCATCAGATGACCTGGCCTCCACAATCCCCCGACATCAACCAAATTGAGATGGTTTGGGATATACACACACACACACACACACACTCATGTGTATACACACACACACACACACACACACATTCATGTGTATATACACACACACACATTCATATGTGTATATATACACACACAATCATATGTGTATATATACACACACAATCATATGTGTATATATACACACACACAATCATATGTGTATATATACACACACACAATCATATGTGTATATATACACACACACAATCATATGTGTATATATACACACACACAATCATGTGTATATATACACACACACAATCATGTGTATATATACACACACACAATCATGTGTATATACACACACACAATCATGTGTATATACACACACACAATCATGTGTATATACACACACACAATCATGTGTATATACACACACACAATCATGTGTATATACACACACACAATCATGTGTATATACACACACACAATCATGTGTATATACACACACACAATCATGTGTATATACACACACACAATCATGTGTATATACACACACACACAATCATGTGTATATACACACACACAATCATGTGTATATACACACACACAATCATGTGTATATACACACACACAATCATGTGTATATACACACACAATCATGTGTATATACACACACAATCATGTGTATATATACACACACAATCATGTGTATATATACACACACAATCATGTGTATATACACACACAATCATGTGTATATACACACACACACACACACACACATTCATGTGTATATATACACACACACACACACACATTCATGTGTATATACACACACACACAATCATGTGTATATATACACACACACAATCATGTGTATATACACACACACAATCATGTGTATATACACACACACAATCATGTGTATATACACACACACAATCATGTGTATATACACACACACAATCATGTGTATATACACACACACAATCATGTGTATATACACACACACAATCATGTGTATATATACACACACAATCATGTGTATATATACACACACAATCATGTGTATATACACACACAATCATGTGTATATACACACACACACACACATTCATGTGTATATATACACACACACACACACACACATTCATGTGTATATACACACACATTCATGTGTATATATACACACACACTCATGTGTATATATACACACACACACACACACACACACTCATGTGTATATACAGTGCCTTGCGAAAGTATTCGGCCCCCTTGAACTTTGCGACCTTTTGCCACATTTCAGGCTTCAAACATAAAGATATAAAACTGTATTTTTTTGTGAAGAATCAACAACAAGTGGGACACAATCATGAAGTGGAACGACATTTATTGGATATTTCAAACTTTTTTAACAAATCAAAAACTGAAAAATTGGGCGTGCAAAATTATTCAGCCCCCTTAAGTTAATACTTTGTAGCGCCACCTTTTGCTGCGATTACAGCTGTAAGTCGCTTGGGGTATGTCTCTATCAGTTTTGCACATCGAGAGACTGAAATTTTTTCCCATTCCTCCTTGCAAAACAGCTCGAGCTCAGTGAGGTTGGATGGAGAGCATTTGTGAACAGCAGTTTTCAGTTCTTTCCACAGATTCTCGATTGGATTCAGGTCTGGACTTTGACTTGGCCATTCTAACACCTGGATATGTTTATTTTTGAACCATTCCATTGTAGATTTTGCTTTATGTTTTGGATCATTGTCTTGTTGGAAGACAAATCTCCGTCCCAGTCTCAGGTCTTTTGCAGACTCTTCCAGAATGGTCCTGTATTTGGCTCCATCCATCTTCCCATCAATTTTAACCATCTTCCCTGTCCCTGCTGAAGAAAAGCAGGCCCAAACCATGATGCTGCCACCACCATGTTTGACAGTGGGGATGGTGTGTTCAGGGTGATGAGCTGTGTTGCTTTTACGCCAAAAAGTTCAATTTTGGTTTCATCTGACCAGAGCACCTTCTTCCACATGTTTGGTGTGTCTCCCAGGTGGCTTGTGGCAAACTTTAAACAACACTTTTTATAGATATCTTTAAGAAATGGCTTTCTTCTTGCCACTCTTCCATAAAGGCCAGATTTGTGCAATATACGACTGATTGTTGTCCTATGGACAGAGTCTCCCACCTCAGCTGTAGATCTCTGCAGTTCATCCAGAGTGATCATGGGCCTATTGGCTGCATCTCTGATCAGTCTTCTCCTTGTATGAACTGAAAGTTTAGAGGGACGGCCAGGTCTTGGTAGATTTGCAGTGGTCTGATACTCCTTCCATTTCAATATTTTCGCTTGCACAGTGCTCCTTGGGATGTATAAAGCTTGGGAAATATTTTGGTATCCAAATCCGTCTTTAAACTTCTTCACAACAGTATCTCGTACCTGCCTGGTGTGTTCCTTGTTCTTCATGATGCTCTCTGCGCTTTTTACGGACCTCTGAGACTATCACAGTGCAGGTGCATTTATACGGAGACTTGATTACACACAGGTGGATTGTATTTATCATCATTAGTCATTTAGGTCAACATTGGATCATTCAGAGATCCTCACTGAACTTCTGGAGAGAGTTTGCTGCACTGAAAGTAAAGGGGCTGAATAATTTTGCACGCCCAATTATTCAGTTTTTGATTTGTTAAAAAAGTTTGAAATATCCAATAAATGTCGTTCCACTTCATGATTGTGTCCCACTTGTTGTTGATTCTTCACAAAAAAATACAGTTTTATATCTTTATGTTTGAAGCCTGAAATGTGGCAAAAGGTCGCAAAGTTCAAGGGGGCCGAATACTTTCGCAAGGCACTGTACACCCACACACACTCATGTGTATATACACCCACACACACTCATGTGTATATACACCCACACACACTCATGTGTATATACACACACTCATGTGTATATACACACACACACACACGTATATACACACACACACACACATATATACACACACACACTCACACGCGTGTATACACACACACACACGCGTGTATACACACACACACGCGTGTATACACACACACACTCACGCGTGTATACACACACACTCACACGTGTGTATACACACACTCACACGTGTGTATACACACACTCACACGTGTGTATACACACACTCACACGTGTGTATACACACACTCACACGTGTGTATACACACACACTCACACGTGTGTATACACACACACTCACACGTGTGTATACACACACACTCACACGTGTGTATACACACACACTCACACGTGTGTATACACACACACTCACACGTGTGTATACACACACACTCACACGTGTGTATACACACACACTCACACGTGTGTATACACACACACTCACACGTGTGTATACACACACACTCACACGTGTGTATACACACACACTCACACGTGTGTATACACACACACTCACACGTGTGTATACACACACACTCACACGTGTGTATACACACACACTCACACGTGTGTATACACACACACTCACGTGTGTATACACACACACTCACGTGTGTATACACACACACTCACGTGTGTATACACACACACTCACGTGTGTATACACACACACTCACGTGTGTATACACACACACTCACGTGTGTATACACACACACTCACGTGTGTATACACACACACTCACGTGTGTACACACACACTCACGTGTGTACACACACACTCACGTGTGTGTACACACACACACTCGTGTGTGTATACACACACACTCGTGTGTGTATACACACACACACACTCGTGTGTGTATACACACACACACACACTCGTGTGTGTACACACTCGTGTGTGTACACACACACACTCGTGTGTGTATACACACACACACACACTCATGTGTGTATACACACACACACACACTCATGTGTGTATACACACACACACACACTCATGTGTGTATACACACACACACACTCATGTGTGTATACACACACACACTCATGTGTGTATACACTCATGTGTGTATACACTCATGTGTGTATACACTCATGTGTGTATACACTCATGTGTGTATACACTCATGTGTGTATACACTCATGTGTGTATACACTCATGTGTGTATACACACACACACTCATGTGTGTATACACACACACACTCATGTGTGTATACACACACACACTCATGTGTGTATACACACACACACACTCATGTGTGTATACACACACACACACTCATGTGTGTATACACACACACACACTCATGTGTGTATACACACACACACACTCATGTGTGTATACACACACACACACTCATGTGTGTATACACACACACACACTCATGTGTGTATACACACACACACACTCATGTGTGTATACACACACACACACTCATGTGTGTATACACACACACACACTCATGTGTGTATACACACACACACACTCATGTGTGTATACACACACACACACACACTCATGTGTGTATACACACACACACACACACTCATGTGTGTATACACACACACACACACACTCATGTGTGTATACACACACACACACACACTCATGTGTGTATACACACACACACACACTCATGTGTGTATACACACACACACACACTCATGTGTGTATACACACACACACACACTCATGTGTGTATACACACACACACACTCATGTGTGTATACACACACACTCATGTGTGTATACACACACACACACACTCATGTGTGTATACACACACACACACACTCATGTGTGTATACACACACACACTCATGTGTGTATACACACACACACTCATGTGTGTATACACACACACACACACTCATGTGTGTATACACACACACACACACTCATGTGTGTATACACACACACACTCATGTGTGTATACACACACACACTCATGTGTGTATACACACACACACACTCATGTGTGTATACACACACACACACTCATGTGTGTATACACACACACACACACTCATGTGTGTATACACACACACACACACTCATGTGTGTATACACACACACACACTCATGTGTATATACACACACACACACACTCATGTATATACACACACACACACACACGTGTATATATACACACACACACACACACACACACGTGTATATATATACACACACACGTGTATATATAAACACACACACGTGTATATATAAACACACAAACACCCATATAAAACACTGTGAACATAGGTGGCCCTAAATAATGCTTAGGCGGCCTGACCAAGGATGTCAATGGCAGAAAAATCCCTGCGAATAGAATCTGAAATCCACTGGTCTAGGATCAAGTTTTTCAAACAGGAAAAAGACCAGAACTATGGAGTTTTAAAGCATCAGAATGGCCCAGAATCTGTGGTTAGGGAGGGACCGCATCCACCTGAGGCAGGGACAGGACAGACAGAAAGGTCTAGAGTGGGTCTACTGAGGCAGTGTTTTATGTCAGCAGTTCTACCCGGTCCGATGTACTGCCTACAGTAGTCTATGGCCTGGTTCCCTATTCAAAAGACAGCCACTCGATTGGATGTGCTACAACAGACAAAAGTGATGACATCACAATGTCAAATCTGTAGAGAGCAAGTTTGATCAGCTTTGTTCTTCATCTAGGGTTAGGGATAAAGCTAGCTGTGAGCATGTGAATGGAAATATTTTAGGAAGCACCAAAGCGTTTTGGCCTAGTGAGCGTGACCCTAGTATCCCCATCTGGGTTATGTTAATTTAGGCACACAATAACAACACGTTTTAAAAGGTTTTGCAACTCTTAAAAAACGACTTAGTTTCTTATTGGACAAGTCCAGTTCTGATTGTCATTTCCCTTCTGTTTGGTATCTAATGAAGGAACATGACCCTGGGGTTTATTCACTAGGAACAAAACGGAAGCCAAAGAACGAAAGAGGGAGGGACCTACCTGAAATTGTTCAATAGAAACTCTTGTTTTTGTTGCAGTACCTCAGGGATGTAATCATTAGTCCAAACAATTGCGTTTTGCAACGAGTTTCTATTGGACAAATTCAGGTAGGTCCCTCCCCGTTTCCACCCCCCTCGGTTTCCCCCTAATGAATATACTCCTGGTGTCAACGCTGAGCAGCAGATGTGTTATAATCAGCAGCCAGTTGTCAGCAAAGTGGAAATATTGTACCAAACAAGCACTGCTTCCAGCCCAAACATCTACAGGACAGACATAGTCACATACAAGTCTTACACAGCACCCGGGTCAGAGAGAAAGTCTCAGCTATTTGGTGGAGGTTCCACTGTAGTGAGTCATGGGCTACAGTGGCAGAGTAAGGAGCCCCTCTCTGTATTGACCTATGGTGAATAATATGGCAGGCAGAGTAGATTCACAGAGGAGACATCTTTTCTAATCCTATCTGTTATGCTATATAAAGCTGGTATTCTGCAAAGTAATAGCCTATGTTTCAGGCTACCTGTGTTACTGATTGTTGCATGTGCTGACTACCACACAAAAAGTTGTCTCATTTACTAATTGTAATGCACAAAAGCAGACAGACACACTGTACCCATACTTGTTTTGCAGGGGGTGTTTGATGTACTGCTCGGAATCAGTGACCAAAGGTGGTGCAGTGGGGATTACTTCAGGTTGGGGCTCTTCTGTTTCAGGTGCATTCTGGATGGGATGACACAGCAAAAACATTCATCAGTACAATATTAGCTGTTTGCAGGAAATCTGACATCTTTAGACCCATCCTGCCAATAGCTCCTAACATACACAATCATATCAATATCAAGGATAATGGAAACTAACCGGGGCAGCAGGTAGCCTAGTGGTTAAAGCTTTGGGCCAGTAACTGAAAAGTTGCTAGATGGAATCCACAAGCTGACAAGGTAAAAATCTGTCATTCTGCTCCTGAACAAGTCTTAACTGACTTGCCTAGTTAAACAAAGGTTACATTTAATAAAACTACTACAGACACTAAAACAATACTACATGTATTCTATCCATGTCGGATTACATTTTAACGTTTTGAATAAAGACAAAACTAGGATTTCTGCCATTTCTACTACTGAATGATACATACAATGCCTCTACATGTCTACTGAATATCTACCAACATCTCTGTAGAAGATGCTGAAGATCTAGACTTCCACTATTGAAAGATCTAGAAAAAGGTGATGTGAGGTGACAATGGCTAGCCGGCTCTGTTTTGTCAACGTGGTTAGCTAGCTAGCTACGTTTTCTGTTCACCTGAGACTAAGCCAAACGTTTGTGTAGTTAGCCATTACTAATAGCTACTAGAGAGCCACATGTGATTGAAACTCTACCTACTACTCTGTAGCTAACTCCTAAGTAGTTAGCTAGACCGTCCATATGCTTCATCTCTGATTCATTGATTCGCCGCAAGTCATGCGCCTGCTGGATGGGGCTGATTCCAAGATATCCAGTATACTGAAGTAGTTAGCTGACTCACTCACTAGTACGTTAACTAGCCAACTAAATCACTTTTAACGTTAACTTCTACAGTTGCTAGTTAGCTAATTCAATAACGTCAGATTGTCGTATAGCTAATTGGGAACAATTTAGCTAGCTGACTAGTTACAACTAGTAATTCATTCAATTTGGCCCCAAAACAGGTTAATTTGTGCAAAATATGTGCAGATTCAAATGAGCAAGCCCCATGGCAGCAAGTTAGTTAACGTTAGCCATCAGGCTAGCTAGCTATAGTTAGCAAGGTAACGTAAAATCTAGCTAACACAGCACAGACACACGTGTCTAGATGTCACCTTTTTTATCGTGTAAATAAAAACCAATCACAAATACGATCAATAGTTTTGAAGGGACACAGTAACAGTGTAATATATTGTATTGACTCAATGAACCAAGTATTAACTACCTAGCTATGTCCAGTCACTCCCTGCCAACAGTCTCCAATGCCACCCCCTAAATCCATCGCTAGCATTGCTGAGCATGTTGGAACCAGACACCCACACTTTCACAGATCCTGGAGCAAAATATTCCGTTAAAACCTGGTAGATTTAAACCCTATAAGATGAAACTTAACCAAATAAAAAAAGGATGGGTTCTACATTCAGTTTTTATTCGTGAAATGTCCACATACCTCGATCTCGCTTACCGGCTCCGAAGTCGCCATCTTGCCTGTAGAAATGATCCTGTCCGTTCGGAGCTGGTGCGTCACGAATCACTCAAAAATATACGGAAGCCTTTTTAGTTCAAGAGCATGTGAATGGCATAGCCCGCTATCCCTGACAGTAGACTTTTCGCACGCAGGTATATTATCACTATTTATTCCAACTATAATACTACAAATATTTAAGTCTCCACTACACTGTGACAAAGGAATGGACCCGGGGAATAAGGTAAGCTATCTTTTTTGTTCTACTGGTTACCGTCTATTCCCAAAAGTACATTCTTAAGGGTCTACACACACATTTCTAATCAGGGGTATTGCCATCTGTTATGTTCACCTGAGACTACACGCACACACACACACACACACACACACACACACACACACACACACACACACACACACACACACACACACACACACACACACAGAGTATTATAGTTTGTATACCTTGAAGTCACTTATTGTCAATAAAGCAAAAAGACACACAACAAGTCCAAAATATAAATACATCTTTATTTCACCAGGGGGTAGCCATTGACAGGAATGCTGAATTTAGTATTTTCTCAAAACTGTCAAACTGATATACACCTTAGTTATTATGTACAGTCATTTTGTCAATCAGTTGCAAAATAACAAGACTGTTATCTACAAACCATGAATAGTACAGTAAAACTGTCAGTTCCACATGAAATGTGTATTTTATACAGTTTTATTCCAATAAAAACCTTTGAGTTTTAAAATGCTGGTGCTAGTTTTTCCTCCTTGATGTACATGTAGGTTACCACAGTTTTCAAGTCACACATAATGGTAGAACCAAGAAATCTTCAAGTGAAACAATTACAAAAGTTTATTATCTTACAAACTGTCTTATGTAAAGCTGGAAACATTTTAAAGTGACTGTTTTCTACCACATTATTAACTTGCAACGGCCTACATTCAATATAATGTAATAGACTATATATGTACTGCAGCTACTTTGTATAAAATGCATTCAATCTATGTGTCAACATTTATCTCAGAGGAAAAATCTAAGTATATGGTTTGACTTTGTCAATCTGTTGACAACATTATTGGAAGAAAGAGAGTTGTGTTAGGAGACTGTGTGTGCCCTAGTTGGGTTGAAGCCTGGGTAAATGAACAACCTCACACCTGAGAAACAAAGAAAAAACAGACATAAAAAAAAACATATATCCAGATCTGTGTATTACTCAAATGAAAGCACCAGTGAAATGTGCTTTATCTGCATTGAGCTGCATTAGAGCCAGCATATACTGAGACCGATCAATACAACAGATGCCTAATCAATTGCAGAATTAGTGAATGGGCCCATATTTACATGGTTATGATGGACTAATGTGAGCATTGATGAATACCCTACATGGTTGCCCCCTATTAAAGCAGGTTTATACTGTATACTGCAGAGGTCTACTGTCTGACTCAATACGTGATAGACCTAGAACTTATGATGAAAAGATGCAGAGAATTGATGCTACTCTGTAACTCTGCTCAAGTTGACCAGTGACAAGATTGAAGTACTGTAGTACATAATGCATTCAGGACAGAGATGGTAGAGCACAAAGGTATGGCAGGCCCATCCAGAAGGGAAACAGCAAATGCTAGTCATGCAAAAAGCATCATAACATCACCCCTAGAATAAACACAGGCTTTGTCAGTGCAGCATCACATTTTGACGAGTTAGCACCATCAGAAAGTAACTACATTTCCACCCTGAAACGGTATGCCACAAGCATTGAGGTTGATTCTATTTCAAAAGCCTTCTATCCAGGATTTTCAAATGAATTTGAATGAATAAGGTTGAATTGGAAAATTCTCTCTGAATATTACCGTTATTTTCTGAAATGACACGAGTTAACCCCAACCCTGTATGCCACATTCAGACACCATGTGAAACAGTTATGTAAATGGTATGTAAACAACGTTTTAACAACATTTCAACACTGTTACAGCATCTGAAATGATCTGAGGAGTGTTTTATTCTGTCAGAGCAGCTTCACCCAAAGAGTGAAGACGAGGCAATGAGAAACAACAAAGGATTTGGTTGGTTTTCTTTCCACTTGTATAATGTATTTATACCCAGTATATGGACAAACATAAGTGCCAATCAATGCCCTAGTCAGTTAAAAAGAGAGGATAGAGATGCTGTCAGCGCCTGTAAGAAACATACAGTAATATAGTCACCATTTCTGAACAGGTTTTATGTGGTCTTTTCAGCTGTGTCTGTATCAAAAACAGACAAGTCCTATTTAAAACACTCTGGAAGTTCAGACAGTGAACCAGACCTGGGTTAAAATACTATTTCAAATATCTCAATGACTTTCCCATACATTCAAAGTAATTATTTGAAAAGACAAGTAGTTGCATCTGGAAATTTGGAAAGTATTTGAAAATACTCAAATACACTGATGCAAATACATTCCCATGCATTTAACCCAGGTATTTGAAAATAGTATTTTACATAAGTATTTGAAAATACTATCAATTTGGTTTTTACAATCAACCATTAAAATATTAAAATAAAAGTACTTATTTTGGGCTGTGTATTTTGAAAATACTCAAATACATAGAAAAAAGCATTTTAAATACCAGATACTCAAATACACATGTATTTGAACCCAGGTCTTCAGTGAACATACTGTACATGGTTATCCAGATTCATAAAAATTAAGTGTCGTTGAAAACAAGCACCATAATCTGACACAATCTTTATATGCAGCATTTCATAATTGCTTAGTAAGCCAGTTTTTTTTGTGAGACTGATATGCAATTTATAATGTTACAAATTCATAGTTGAATAAAATCATTCTACAACAAAAAAACGAACAGGTTTCAAACAAGCTGTCGGATATATCTCTCTATCTGTACATATTGGAACGGGACCTTTTTCAAGTTATGAAAAATAAAAAAGTGCTTTTTCAATATGTCATCATATATCTGTACGTTTAACAAAAAGACTAAAACGATCCAGCCCAAAACAAGGTAGTAAAGTTCCTTCATGACCACCAATAGAGGAACGGGAAGAGAAGGAAAAGCACCATGCTACATGGGTACATTTTGTTCACATAAAACTAGAGTAAATGTGTGTAGTCTAGTCTTACATACTGTGTAATATGTGGTGTGTTTATCGAAAGTTGCTGCTACAGATGGCACCATTACATGATCAATCATTGATAAAACTCCTTTTGTGAAAAGAGCACTCTTGGCTGAAACAAAGACCATAGAGACTTGACATGAGTGTTTACTAGTGTAAAATGCTGGATGACAGCAAAATTGCAGTAAACAGGCTTGCATCAAGAAATAAAATAAAAAAATAGTTTTTGAAAAATGGTCAGAATAAATAATCACATCTTGTTTGTTCTTATTAATCAAGTTGTATTTAAAACCAGTTTAAAAACATATTTAAAATTGGTTCTGAGCACCATCTCTTTACATGAAAAAACCAGACCCCACAAATCATCACCAAACACTAAAAGTCACAGTTAAAAACCCACAAACGATATTCTTCCTCATCACTTTGAAAGCAGAGATGAAGAAAAACAAAAATAAACAGACATACGTTTGGAAAAAGTAACACAATGAAATAACACAGAAAAAGGAGATTAGAAGTGTAAAGTTGATTGAGGTAAGGCAGTAGCACAGGGTGGTGTGTGTGTGTGTGTGTTAAAATGTCATCGCTGTATGTGTCTGTGAGTGAATGTGTGCCTGTGTACGTGTGTGTACATAACAGTATCATGTCCAGCGGTTGTAGGGGCCCGTGACCTGTGTCAGAGCATAAGGGGACACAGTGACCACCCCATCCCGCGCTACGGTCACCGCCTGCCGGGTAGGAACCTTCAACACCCCTTTCTTCTCCTCCGGGCCCTCCTCTTCTACCTCCTCCTCAGGCTCCACACTCTCAGCCCCGGCCCCCTTCCCCCTCTTCCCCTTCCCCTTGACCGGGCTAACCTCTTCCAGGTCCAGGCCCATCCCTATCCTCTCAGCCTCCTCCTCCCTCTCCCGCTCCCTCCGGGCCATCTTTGCCTCCCACATGTGCAGGCCATGGTCAGGCTCGTTGAGGGATTTGTGCTGGTAGAAGACCAGGGAGATGCGGGTGGGGTGGCTGCGGTCGGGTCTGAGGATGGGGGTGGTGGCATGGAGCTCTCTGCGTGCGCACTCAATCAGAATGGAACCGTGGGAGGGAGCCACCGCCACCCCGCCAATGTCACTGTCCAGGAAGTTGTGCTCGCTGTCTGACCACACCTCTTCCTGTTCCTGTTTGACCTCTTCTGGGTTGGGGAAGAGAGGGGGAGGGGCCTGAAGGGGGAGATGAGTGGCACAGTGGGGGAGGTCATGACCTCCATGACCTTTAACCCCGTCCCCGATCTCCTCCGCCACCCCGGGGAGCCCGTTTAGTCTGCTGTGGAGGCCCTCTGGTTGGGGGAGGGGGGCGGAGAAGGAGGAGGAGGATGGAGGAGGAGTACTGTGGCTGTGGGGGGGTCTGACAAGAGGGGAGCAGTGCACCTCGTTGGGTTCCATTTTAAACGTCCTGGGGGGGTAGTCGCCAGGTGTCCCACATCTCTCAGTGTTCGCCAGCTGCTTTCTGATGAGTCCTGGGGAGTAACCATTTACATCCTCTCCCATTGTCTTGTAATGGAGGGGGGAACCATTGCACTGGGCCCCTGGTGGCCCTCTGTATCCGTACTGGGTGGAAGGCATGCCGGGACGATGGGGGGAAAGAGCCTCCATCCCCGGGGTGGATCTTCCTGGAGGAGTGGGGTAGGTGGGAGTGCTGTGGTGGTAAGGGCTAGGGGAGTTAGACTCTGGAGCATAGGCACCCACACTTCCTGGTGTGAAAGAGCTGTAGAAGGACTGAGGCTCTGCTTTGAATGAGGAGGACTGATCCACTGATGAAGTGCTTTTGGAACCTGGAAGGTGAAATATACAAACAGGGATCAAGCATTTTATTGGAAGAAAAATGCAGAAAAATCAATCAACCAATTTATCAATGAATCAATTAGTAAATCATTAATAAATGAATTAATCTACCAACCAACTGATTAATCATTCATTCAACCAATCAATCAACCAACCAACTAATCAAACAACCAATCAACCAACCAGAGGTCTCTACCTTTGTTGGTGCTCTCGGTCTTGACCTTGCCCGGGGTTAGTGGACTCTGTCCAGGCTTCCTGTCCTGAGCTGCAGCCTGTTTGTCAGCCTGGACCTTCAGCTTGGCCTCCTGCTTCCTCTTACGGGCTGATTTCACCGGCTCAGCCAGCAGACGCACCTGGTGATGATATAAACATGGTCATTTAGTAAAAGCTTTTATCAAGTGGTTTGAAGTAAACACGCAAATACAGCACATCCCACTGGGCACAGACATCATTTCAATGTCTGGTTTGGATTTACATTTGGTTGAATTTCACCATGTCAATGGATTTCGGGTTAAAAGTTGGTTGAAAAAAAAAAAGAAATTCCTTTATGTTGATGACTTTTTGCAAATCCAATCAGTTTTCCACGAGAATTCAACACCATCACATAGATTTATTTATTTATAATGACATGGAAACAATGTTGATTTTGCCCAGTGGGATGTGACTTGTGCAAGATCAAACCCAAAACTCTCCAATTGACATGGTCTTGACGCCAACTAATTTCAATCCCGTAGATTGCAAGGCTAACCAACCCTCATCCGGGTGAGCAACTGGAGGTTGATTAGTAGAATCAAGTGTGTTAGAGCAAGGCTGGAACAAAAGCCTGCATACCCAGTAAGCACAGGAGGAGGATTGGCCACCCCGTGTAACAGCCCCTGCCTCCTGGTTCTCTACAGGGGATAAGAACCGATTTAGGGTGAAGTAGACGCTGATCTCTTGGGTCAGTTTCATATTTTCCCCAGTAATGGTTACTGTTAGGATTAGAGGAGAGGAAGCTGCTCCTAGATCTGCACCTAGGGGAAACCTAGGAAAGCGTAGGAACCTACCTCTCTGGGGAAGGCTGACAGCACCTGCAGGGCCCCAGTCTGGATCTTGTCCCACTGGCCATCGGCACGGCCAAACTCATCCCTCTGTGAGATCTTATAGAGGGGTAGGACGTGGAGCTGTTCATCCTCAGGGATGTTACGCACCGCACGGTTGTCCTCCTTGGTTAAAGTGCAAACCTGCAGGAGGGTCAGACAACAATACATTTTACATGAATGGAAAAGACTAGCAAAGTATCTGAGAGTTTCTGGGATAAAATGCCTACGGTATCTTGGTTGAAGTGAAAACGCGTGAGGTGACCAAAAAGTGCATGACATCTCATATCGATTTTTGTTTCCACTATGGATTTAAAAAAATGATTTGATAGTGACATTTGTCTAAGCTAATGTTGAATTCTGCTTCCAATGGCCCAGTTACAGTATGTCCATTAACGCACAAAACACGACCACAACACTAACTCTCAACGGTGTTGTCCATTAAAATGCTGGCACAAAAAGCAAGTGTGTGTAAGTATTTGTGTTTCTCTGTGTGTGCGCGAGTGAGCGAGCGTATGTATGTATCAACAAAAATGAGAAAGCCTACAGGGAGGAGGTTAGAGCCCTGGCGGAGTGGTGTGTGGAAAATAACCTCTTCCTCAACGTCAACAGAACTAAAGAGCTGATCAGGGACGACAGGAGACAGAAGAGGGAGCACACCCCCATCCTCCTCGACGGGGCCGCAGTGGATATGGTCAAAAGCTTAAAGTTCCTCAGCATGCACATCACAGAAGACCTGAAATGGTCTCCCCACACCAACATTGTGGTGAAGAGGGCGCAGCAGTGCCTCCAGAACCTCAGGCGGCTGAACAAATTCCCTCACAAACTCCTACAGATGCACCATTGAGAGCATTCTGTCAGGCTCCATCACTGCCTGGCACGGAAACTGCACAGCAATCAAACGCATGGCTCTCCGGAGTGTGGCTAGGTCAGCTGACAGCATCACCAGCAGTAGACCATCATTACCAGACCATCAGACTGTTGAACAGCTTCTATTACCAGACCATCAGACTGTTGAACAGCTTCTATTATCATCAGACTGTTGAACAGATTATATTACCATCAGACTGTTGAACAGCTTCTATTACCATCAGACTGTTGGACAGCTTCTATTACCATCAGACTGTTGAACAGCTTATATTACCATCAGACTGTTCAACAGCTTCTATTACCAGACCATCAGACTGTTGAACAGCTTCTATTACCATCAGACTGTTGAACAGCTTATATTACCATCAGACTGTTGAACAGCTTCTATTACCATCAGACTGTTGAACAGCTTCTATTACCATCAGACTGTTGGACAGCTTCTACTACCATCAGACTGTTGAACAGCTTCTATTACCATCAGACTGTTGAACAGCTTCTATTACCATCAGACTGTTGAACAGCTTCTATTACCAGACCATCAGACTGTTGAACAGCTTCTATTACCATCAGACTGTTGAACAGCTTATATTACCATCAGACTGTTGAACAGCTTCTATTACCATCAGACTGTTGAACAGCTTCTATTACCATCAGACTGTTGAACAGCTTCTATTACCATCAGACTGTTGAACAGCTTCTATCACCAGACCATCAGACTGTTGAACAGCTTCTATTACCATCAGACTGTTGAACAGCTTCTATTACCATCAGACTGATGAACAGCTTCTATTACCATCAGACTGTTGGACAGCTTCTACTACCATCAGACTGTTGAACAGCTTCTATTACCATCAGACTGTTGAACAGCTTCTATTACCATCAGACTGTTGAACAGCTTATATTACCATCAGACTGTTGAACAGCTTCTATTACCATCAGACTGTTGGACAGCTTCTACTACCATCAGACTGTTGAACAGCTTCTATTACCATCAGACTGTTGAACAGCTTCTATTACCATCAGACTGTTGAACAGCTTCTATCACCATCAGACTGTTGAACAGCTTCTATCACCAGACCATCAGACTGTTGAACAGCTTATATTACCATCAGACTGTTGAACAGCTTCTATTACCATCAGACTGTTGAACAGCTTCTATTACCATCAGACTGTTGGACAGCTTCTATTACCATCAGACTGTTGAACAGCTTATATTACCATCAGACTGTTGAACAGTTTCTATTACCATCAGACTGTTTGACAGCTTCTATTACCATCAGACTGTTGGACAGCTTCTATTACCATCAGACTGTTGAACAGCTTCTATTACCATCAGACTGTTGAACAGCTTCTATCACCATCAGACTGTTGAACAGCTTATATTACCATCAGACTGTTGAACAGTTTCTATTACCATCAGACTGTTTGACAGCTTCTATTACCATCAGACTGTTGAACAGCTTATATTACCATCAGACTGTTGGACAGCTTCTATTACCATCAGACTGTTGAACAGCTTATATTACCATCAGACTGTTGAACAGTTTCTATTACCATCAGACTGTTTGACAGCTTCTATTACCATCAGACTGTTGGACAGCTTCTATTACCATCAGACTGTTGAACAGCTTCTATTACCATCAGACTGTTGAACAGCTTCTATCACCATCAGACTGTTGAACAGCTTCTATCACCAGACCATCAGACTGATGAACAGTTTCTATTACCATCAGACTGTTGGACAGCTTCTATTACCATCAGACTGTTGAACAGCTTCTACTACCATCAACTGTTGAAAAGCTTCTATTACCATCAGACTGATGAACAGCTTCTATCACCAGACCATCAGACTGATGAACAGCTTCTATTACCATCAGACTGTTGGACAGCTTCTATTACCATCAGACTGTTGAACAGCTTCTATCACCAGACCATCAGACTGATGAACAGCTTCTATTACCAGACCATCAGACTGATGAACAGCTTCTATTACCATCAGACTGTTGGACAGCTGCTATTAACCGGACCATCAGACTGTTGGACAGCTTCTATTACCATCAGACTGTTAAACAGCTTCTATTACCATCAGACTGTTGATCAGCTTCTATTACCAGACCATCAGACTAATGAACAGCTTATATTACCATCAGACTGTTCAACAGCTTCTATTACCAGACCATCAGACTGTTGAACAGCTTCTATTACCAGACCATCAGACTGTTGTACAGCTTCTATTACCATCAGACTGTTGTACAGCTTCTATCACCAGACCATCAGACTGTTGTACAGCTTCTATCACCAGACCATCAGACTGTTGTACAGCTTCTATCACCAGACCATCAGACTGTTGTACATCTTATATCACTATCAGACTGATACACAGCTTCTATTACCATCAGACTGATGAACAGCTTCTATCACCAGACCATCAGACTGTTGTACAGCTTCTATTACCATCAGACTGTTGTACAGCTTCTATTACCATCAGACTGATGAACAGCTTCTATTACCATCAGACTGATGAACAGCTTCTATTACCATCAGACTGATGAACAGCTTCTATCACCAGACCATCAGACTGTTGTACAGCTTCTATTACCATCAGACTGTTGTACAGCTTCTATTACCATCAGACTGATGAACAGCTTCTATTACCATCAGACTGATGAACAGCTTCTATTACCATCAGACTGATGAACAGCTTCTATTACCATCAGACTGTTGGACAGCTTCTACTACCATCAGACTGTTGAACAGCTTCTACTACCATCAACTGTTGAAAAGCTTCTATTACCATCAGACTGTTGAAAAGCTTCTATTACCATCAGACTGTTGAAAAGCTTATATCACCAGACCATTAGACTGTTGGACAGCTTCTATTACCATCAGACTGTTGAAAAGCTTATATCACCAGACCATCAGACTGTTGGACAGCTTCTATTACCATCAGACTGATGAACAGCTTCTATTACCATCAGACTGATGAACAGCTTCTATTACCAGACCATCAGACTGCTGTACAACTTCTATCACCAGACCATCAGACTGTTGAACAGCTTCTATTACCATCAGACTGATGAACAGCTTCTATTACCATCAGACTGATGAACAGCTTCTATTACCAGACCATCAGACTGCTGTACAACTTCTATCACCAGACCATCAGACTGTTGTACAGCCATCAATAATCGTCTACTAGGTGATGCACAGACAACACACACACACAAACTATCACACACACACACACATACAGACACAGACATACACACTCACAGCCAACAATAATGTCCAATGTTATACAGACATTAAGCCACTGGATACTACCGGTTTACACTGTGTATTTAAATACTGTATTCTCGACATACCTGTAGCTCATTGTAATATTTCTACTATTGTACATCACATTTTAGTGACACTTTATACACACAGCAGGTCACTCTAATATATCTACTGCTGTACATATCATTCTTAGTATATATTGTCTAAATGAAGCTGGTGTAGATGTAGATTGCATTTGGACTACTGTTACAGTGTTATTTGGGTTCTTAATCAGATCCGTTCCAATTATTTCTTAATCATTTTTATTATCTGTGTACTTGTTCGACATTTTACTGAATTTAGGAGCTAGTAACATAAGCATTTCACTAAACATCTGCTAAACTGTGTACGGGACCAATCAACTTTGATTTTATTTGACCTGTGTCTATGTCTCTGTTTGTTTGACAGCAAATATGTGTGTGCATGTGAATCCAGCCATGTGAGGAGCATACCACAGTGCTGCCGTTGTTCATGTTCTGTGTGTCTTTGTGAGCGTGGGCGCAGAAATCCACACATGCCGTGACCCCGGAGAAAGGTCGGCCCGCCCTCCGACCCAGCCTGCAGTCCTGGCCCGCCTGCTCCAGATCCACCTGGTTTTGGAAGGCCTCCGGGGCCAGTCTCTGGTAGACAGGACCCAGGTCTGTGGCCAGGTTCTGCAGACGATGCTCCAGTTTCACCTCCTGAACAACACACAGACAGACAACACACAGATCAGAGGTAGAGTGGGACAAATACGAACAGTAACAGATGAGGGAAAAGCTGTGTGAAATTAAAGGAGAGCCCCGGGAGAATCCTTGAAATCCCAGTAATGTTTCAGCCACTGTTGTCCTTGTCAGACTTTGGCTGTCATACCCACCTGAGGCCACTAGGCGGTGTCTATTAGCCATTTTAACATGCCAAGAAGACTATTCACTGAGGAATATCTATTCTAAACCATTGTTTGTGAAGCTATAACAAGACTTACATTAGCAAAGTAGAGAGCTAGGGTTTAGGCATATAGGGAAGGGGCTAAGGTTTATTTCCCGACCAGTCTCTCAAATCTAAGTAAGGGTGCCAAACTCAATTTCTAGAGCGCCACAGTGTCTGATGGTTTTTCCTCTCTTTCCCTTAAGATAGCTCTGACCCGACCAAATGTACATAGAAATGTGAGTTATAGATCTGTCATTCTCATCAAAAGCAAGTCTAAGAAGCAGTAGATCTGTTCTATGAGCGCTATTTCTATGCTTCCCGTTCTTAAGTTTCATTTTAGAGTCTTTTACTTTCAGTTTTGTAAGCCAGCTTAAAAGGGCTGAAAATACAAATATCAAATCAAATTGATTTATAAAGCCCTTCTTACATCAGCTGATATCTCAAAGTGCTGTACAGAAACCCAGCCTAAAACCCCAAACAGCAAGCAAACAGCAAGCAATGCAGGTGTAGAAGCAGGGTGGCTAGGAAAAACTCCCTAGAAAGGCCAGAACTTAGGAAGAAACCTAGAGAGGAACCAGGCTATGAGGGGTGGCCAGTCCTCTTTTGGCTGTGCCAATATGTTTGTTAATGGAAAATATATTTCACAGCGGTTTAGATGGTATAATGATTATCTACACTATACTGGCTTGTTTTGTCACAAACTAATTAGAATTTTAGCAACCAGGAAATGGCACAGCGATTTCTATATTGTGTAGCTTTAATTAGGAAAATAGGTGCAAGGGAGGGATGAAGATCTGCTGACACTGTGGCTGGCCCTAGAGGAATGGAGTTTGACACAGTTTGACTGGAGCGTCCTGGTCCTCACCTCCTGCGGCATGTCTCCCAGCAGGCGGAACTTGCGGGGGATCTTGCTGCGGGCGAACTTGCAGCCGTTGAAGTACATACTCCAGGAGCAGCCAAAGGAGAAGGAAGCGCCGCAGGTGTTCGGGTCCACACCCTGGCAAGCACACGTCCGACTGGAGAGAAACGGAGGGAGAGAGATGGGGAGAGGGAGGAGAGAGAGCAGGGAGGAGAGGGATGAGAGAGGGAAGGAGGGAAAGAGATGGGGAGAGGTAGGAGAGAGAGCAGAGAGGAGAGGGATGAGAGAGGGAGGAGAGAGGGAGAGAGATGGGGAGAGAGGAGGGAAAAAGATGGGGAGAGGGAGGAGAGAAAGAGATGGGGATAGGGAGGAGAGAGGGAAGGAGGGAGAGAGATGGGGAGAGGGAGGAGAGAGGGAAGGAGGGAGAGATGGAGAGAGGGAAGGAGAGAGAGAGATGGGGAGAGGGAGGAGAGAGGGGGAGGATGAGGTGAGACACTCAGTAGATCCTGGCACACAACTGAAGAGAGTGGGAAAGAGAAGGTGACTATCTAGAAATGCTAGAAAGAATATAACTCACTCCTTTGTTATGACAATAATTAGTTCTATGAATGTAAATATGTATGTGTAAGCCTATTATTAAATAATAGGTAAAAGTCTGTTCTTTCAGTAACTCACTCCTCGTTGAGTGCACAGCGCCGGCTGGTGGGGGAGCCGTATTTACAGAGAGTCTGGGTGAGCTCCTGGTACAGACTGTCTGCCACACCCCGGGGGATGCCCTCCCATGCCAAGATGAGAATCACCACCACGGCACTCTCACAGCGGTGCCCTGCCCGGTGTCTCACCAGACACAGCAGCTTCTCCTCCTCACTGCCCCGACGGATCACCTGGGGGAGAGAGAAGGGTTACTACACAGACATGAAGATGTGTGTATACACACACACACAGCCACATACACACACACACTAGTGCATACAGTGAAGGAAAAAAGTATTTGATCCCCTACTGATTTTGTACGTTTGCCCACTGACAAAGAGATGATCAGTCTATAATTTTAATGGTAGGTTTATTTGAACAGTGAGAGACAGAATAACTGAATAACAGAATAACAGAATAAATCCAGAAAAACGCATGTCAAAAATGTTAGAAATTGATTTGCATTTTAATGAAGTACTTGACCCCTCTGCAAAACAATACTTAGTACCTGGTGGCAAAACCCTTGTTGGCAATCACAGAGGTCAGACGTTTCTTGGCCACCAGGTTTGCACACATCTCAGCTGGGATTTTGTCCCACTCCTCTTTGCAGATCTTCCCCAAGTCATTAAGGTTTTGAGGCTGACGTTTGGCAACTCGAACCTTCAGCTCCCTCCACAGATTTTCTATGGGATTAAGGCCTGGAGACTGGCTAGGCCACTCGAGGACCTTAATGTGCTTCTTCTTGAGCCACTCCTTTGTTGCCTTGGCCGTGTGTTTTGGGTCATTGTCATGCTGGAATACCCATCCACGACCCATTTTCAATGCCCTGGCTGAGGGAAGGAGGTTCTTACCCAAGGTTTGACGGTATTTGGCCCCGTCCATCGTCCCTTTGATGCATGCGGTGAAGTTGTCCTGTCCCCTTAGCAGAAAACCACCCCCAAAGCATAATGTTTCCACCTCCATGTTTGACGGTGGGGATGGTGTTCTTGGGGTCATAGGCAGCATTCCTCCTCCTCCAAACACGGCGAGTTGAGTTGATGCCAAAGAGCTCCATTTTGGTCTCATCTGACCACAACACTTTCACCCAGTTGTCCTCTGAATCATTCAGATGTTCATTGGCAAACTTCAGACGGGCATGTGCTTTCTTGAGCAGGGGGACCTTACGGGCGCTGCAGGATTTCAGTCCTTCATGGCGTAGTGTTTTACCAATTGTTTTCTTGGTGACTATGGTCCCAGCTGCCTTGAGATCATTGACAAGATCATCCCGTGTAGTTCTGGGCTGATTCCTCACCATTCTCATGATCATTGCAACTCCACGAGGTGAGATCTTGCATGGAGCCCCAGGCCGAGGGAGATTGACAGTTTGTTTCTTCCATTTGCGAATAATCGCACCAACTGTTGTCACCTTCTCACCAAGCTGCTTGGCGATGGTCTTGTAGCCCATTCCAGCCTTGTGTAGGTCTACAATCTTGTCCCTGACATCCTTGGACAGCTCTTTGGTCTTGGCCATGGTGGAGAGTTTGGAATCTGATTGATTAATTGCTTCTGTGGACAGGTGTCTTCTATACAGGTAACAAGCTGAGATAAGGAGCACTCCCTTTAAGAGTGTTCTCCTAATCTCAGCTCGTTACCTGTATAAAAGACACCTGGGAGCCAGAAATCTTTCTGATTGAGAAGGGGTCAAATACTTATTTCCCTCATTAAAATGCAAATCAGTTTATAACATTTTTGACATGCGTTTTTCTAGATTTTTTTGTTGTTATTCTGTCTCTCACTGTTCAAATAAACCTACCATTAAAATTATAGACTGATCATTTCTTTGTCAGTGGGCAAACGTACAAAATCAGCAGGGGATCAAATACTTTTTTCCCTCACTGCACACACACACACACACACACACACACACACACACAGTACTTACCCACTTGGCGATGGGACAGCCCTGGGAACTGCGTCCTTCTTTCCCAGTGTACACCACCACCTCCACCCTTACCGCCTTCCCTTTCTCTCCATACCTTTGAACACACACAGCGATAACATACATCATATATTAACGGTTTTTCACAAGTCTCACCTTAGAACATAAAAACACAATCCTTTCAGCAATGTCATCTCTCCCCATATCTGCGACCATCAGCACTAAAATCTTGTAATGACTGTCAATACAGCCACAAATCACATTTTGAGAACTTTAGCAAAAGACAGTGGGACTACATCACTAGCCAAAATGCAGCAAAAGTTTTTGGAACAACTCAAAACAAGTAAAAACTGTTTAAAACTAAAGCACTGATGTCATTCAGCAGAAACTACAGAGCAGAGACTCTCCTCATGGGCCCCTCGACTAGGCCCAAGAGGTTTCCTGTTCTAACATGCAGGGTGTGTGTGTGTGTTTTTGTATGTGTGAATATGTATCTCCGTGTGTGTGTGTGTGTGTGTGTGGCAAGCTTGGTGCTGCTTTCCTTCAGCGACAGCCTCTATAATATAATATATGAGCTATAATATGACTGTAAGCCCCACCTCATTCC
This sequence comes from Oncorhynchus mykiss, assembly GCF_057628025.1. Taxonomy (NCBI): domain Eukaryota; kingdom Metazoa; phylum Chordata; class Actinopteri; order Salmoniformes; family Salmonidae; genus Oncorhynchus; species Oncorhynchus mykiss. Next base: position 86,972,069 of record NC_143022.1, on the reverse strand, counting down.
ATGAACACCACGAGCCCTGTGGGATACCAGGCCTTTGGCAGGGCAGGTGGTTCACCGAGTACACTGATAGGACAAAACATTAAGAACACCTTCCTAATATTGAGTTGCACTCCCACCCCTTTTGCTCTCAGAACAGCCTCAATTCGTTAGGGCATGGACTCTAAAGGTGTCGAAAGCGTTCCACAGGGATGCTGGCCCATGTTGACTCCAATGCAGCTACATACAGTAGGCTAGTAGAGTCTGGCAGTTATATATATTGGCTTAGCCCTATAATCCTACTGGTAAACCAACCTGTTAGGCACTGAGCCCCTCCTGTTTTCATATCAACTCTATTATCTTATCAGTATTACACACCTAATAGATTTGTCATGAAAACAGAAGTGGATTAGCAACTCACAGGTTTGCCATCCCAATTGGACTATGAACACATCAAGTAAAATGTCTGGGCAACAACAAACACTTTTCTTCTCCCCCAAGCTTGTTTATGGAATGGAGTTAAATAACTGATACAGTTTGTGTTATTTGAGGTTGTTACCTGTTCTCCATCATCTCTCTGACGGCTGACACACTGGGTCCAGCACCAAGGTGAGTATAATATGGACCCTCCTCCTTCTCTATGATTTGCTCTGTGGAGAGAGAGTCGTTTGTAGAACGCAGCTTCAGCTAATTTCAGGCAAATACAGCGCCAGTTAAGCACAGTAGAGCATGTGGCATACTGTATCACACTAAATAACTTCCCAATGGATACAAAGAAAGCCATCATCATCTTCATCATTATCATTATTATCCTCATCATTATAATCAGCATCATTATTATCATCATCCTCATTATCCTCATCATTATCATCCTCATTATCCTCATCATTATCATCCTCATTATCCTCATCATCATCATTATCATCATCATCATTATCCTCATCATTATCATCCTCATCATTATCATCCTCATCATCATCATCATCAGGGTGACTCACTCATGCATCCACAGGAGGGGATCTCAGATAGTTTCTTGGAGGGGGTGTTAAGCAGATTCTTAGTGGGCGTGTCCAGGAACCTGAGGGGCGATTCCAGGAAGCTGTTCACGTTGTGTTTGGTGGGTGTCGACTCCTCCGATAGATCCAAATCGCCATTAGCTGACGTGGACAAGACGGTGACCGGACCGGACCTCTCCACTTTGTAATACCCCTGCTGTTGACCCCCAGAGGAGTAGCCATTGGATAAACCATGGTTCAACCCGGTTCTGTGGTTGTTAGAGTCTATGCTGGTGAAACTGGGGATAGTGGAGCTAGCCTTTAGGTTAGCACCGTGCTGCTGCCCAACGTAGGGCTGCGATACCTGAGAATACAATCCTCTTTCACAATCATGTCCTTGTCCAACTCCTTGTCCTTGTAAAGGGTCCAGGTGACCGTTGAAATGCGACCACTGTTGGTTGTCATGACCATAACCTTGACTTCGACCACGATCGACGGCTCCAGAGGTTTTGTGGTATTTGACCCCACTGTGGGCGTTACTGTAGTAAAAGAGCTGCCGTCGTTCCTCCTGAGCCTCAGTCAGGTACCTCTTCAGATCCATCTGGGCCTGAGGCAGGAACAGGCTCCTCTTGTGGCTGAGCGATGATGTCTTCGGCTGGGGCAGAACCTTCTGGACCCTGGCTCTGTGGGGGGTCTTGCCGTTGGGTATTCGTTTGTACAGGGGGGTACGGTTGTTGGGTTTGCAGCCCTCCTCTTCCAGCCCCTCCGTTCCCTTCTTCTTCCTAGGTTTAGAAAGTGTGGTCCTGGGTTTCTTCACAGGGGTCTTCTTGTGGTTGGGTGGTGCTTGTTCAGAGTTGTAGTTGTACTTGATGGCTGAGACTGGAGTTCCTCTGGGAGGGTTGTTCTCTGAGTGCTGGGAGGGGTGGAAACCCTGCTGCTTGTGACGTGATTGGATGATGAACGCCAACTCGGCAAGTTGAGCCGCCACCTCTTCCTCATCCCTGTTCCTCCCGCTCTTACCCACCGTCCTCTCTATTGTTTCCTTGCTGTTCCTCTCCATGTCTTTCCGCTGTCTGAAAGTGCCTTCGCCCCTGTTATGTTGAGAACCAAGGCCTTGGTCTGCTCTCCTGTACAGGTGTTGTCCTGCTCTCTCGGTGCTGTCGTAGGGAAGTCTGTCACAGTCCGAGCTGGCTTCTAGCAGGTCCTGTAGGGACAGGTTGCCAGTGGCTGCGGGGCTACGGGAATGACACTGGATGACATGAGCTTGTCTGGCCACTGGGGAGCGTATGACTGAGGTCTGGTGCAGAGGGGAGCGTATGACTGAGGTCTGGTGCAGAGGGGAGCTGATCACTAGAACTTTGTTGGAGCCCTGGAGAGGGGTGTTTCTATTGGATAAGTGCATGGAAGATGTTGTGGGGTTTTCACCCTGTGCGTTGGTTCTAAAGGGTTCTGGGGAGTTTTGTGGGATAGCTGCCAGTAAGGTTAGCGCCTCGATAGCGATAGCCTGGTCATTGCTAATATTCCTCTCTTCTACCAAAGACTGGATGCTTGGCTGAGAGAGATCTGGAGAGGGTTGCTCTCGTTTGACAATAATGTCGAGAGCTTTTCGTGGACTGATGGGAGCACTTTTCAAGCAAATATCCACCTTAAAGTCCTCCGGCTCTGTTTTGAACGAGCGTAGCACCGGGGAACGGGAGCTACACAACTTCTCCTCCAGACCCTTCCTGTCTGTGATAGAGAAACACACCACGGCTGCTAGCGTGGACAGAGCGTCCTCATAGACATCGTCATCATCGCCCCCTAGTGGGGCGGAGGACTGGTCCATGGACCACACCCACGGTTCCTCCACCTTTATCTTTTTCAGAGGAACAGCTATGCTGTCGTCCAGAAGTGCATCCTTCAGCTCAGAGCTGCCTTTGGGGTACGTAGATTTTGTAGTACTTTGGGACTCTAATTGTATTGTGGTATTTTGGGACTCAGGTGACAACTGATGTGATTCCGGACCAGCAATCAGTTGAGCACCGTTGGTTTTAGCCATGTTTTCGTTAGCACCGTTGGTTTTAGCCATGTTTTCGTTAGCACCGTTGTGAAAAGTCCCAGAAGAAGAGCAGTGGTGCTGTAGAAGAAGTCCATCATTGGTGTCCTCCAGGCCAGGCTCTCTCTTGATAAGTGCTGCTGGTCGTCCATCTCGGATTGGGGCAAGAGTGTGGACGTGGGGAGGGTGTGTGAAGTGGTGTGTGTGAGGTATGTGACCCTCTTCGTCGTCCTCCGCTGCCGTATAGGTGTCCTCTGCCATCTGGACAGGGCCTCTTCCATTAACTGAGCTGTCCTCTGGAACCACCTGGGAGAGAGAGAGAGGAGAGAGAGAGAGAAAGAGAGAGACATTTAACATTTTAAACCAACCTCTCCAACCTGAACCTATTGTGTGTGTAAGTGTGTGTTTGTGTGTTTCCAGCACAGCATAGCACAAGAGCCAGAACAGAGAAGATACAGTAAGGTAGACTTTACAGTAAGGTAAACTTTACAGTAAGGTAAACTTTGTTTACTTAATTAACTAAATACTGTTTACCTAACAAAAATCTGTTTTTAACTAAATACTGTTTACCTAACTAAATACTGATTACTTAACTAAAATCTGTTTTTAACTAAATACTGATTACTTAACTAAAATCTGTTTTTAACTAAATACTGATTACTTAACTAAAATCTGTTTTTAACTAAATACTGTTTACCTAACTAAATATTGATTACTTAACTAAATACTGATTGCTTAACTAAATACTGTTTACCTAACTAAATACTGTTTACTTAACTAAATACTGTTTACCTAACTAAATACTGTTTACTTAACTAAATACTTAACTAAATACTGTTTACTTAACTAAATACTGTTTTTAACTAATACTGTTACTTAACTAAATACTGTTTACCTAACTAAAATCTGATTACTTAACTAAATACTGCTTACCTAACTAAAATTTGATTACTGATAACTAAATACTGTTTTTAACTAAATACTGTTTTTAACTAAACACTGTTTACTTAACTAAATATTTTGTACCTCCACAGTTTGGAAAGTTATAACAAGGCAGAAGACATTATGAAGGTCATTTTTTGTGCTGGGCTATAGCCTGAGTTTTGGCTAACTTTCATACCAGAGACTGTACCATAACAACTGTACTCTACCAAAACCAAACCAAGACAACATATGGGCTATATCATCTATGAACAGTAAGAGCTTCAGTGCTTAACAGACTTCTCCCTCCTGCCTAAGTCACAGATACAGTTCACTGTCACATCACTGTTCATGGTCACTGATGGTGCATGTGTGTGTGAGTGTGTGTGTGTGTGTGTGTGTGTGTGTGTGTGTGTGTGTGTGCATGGAAGGAAGATTGAGAGAAGGTGAGGGAGGAACATTGAGAGAAGGTGAGGGAGGAAGCTGAGAGAAGGTGAGGGAGGAACATTGAGAGAAGGTGAGGGAGGAAACATTGAGAGAAGGTGAGGGAGGAACATTGAGAGAAGGTGAGGGAGGAACATTGAGAGAAGGTGAGGGAGGAACATTGAGAGAAGGTGAGGGAGATAAAACACTGAGAGAAGGTGAAGGAGGAACAGAGAGAAGGAACATTGAGAGAAGGTGAGGGAGATAAAACATTGAGAGAAGGTGAAGGAGGAACAGAGAAAAGTTAGGGGAGGAAACATTTAGAGAAGGTTGAGGGAGGGCCATTGAGAGAAGGTGAAGGAGGATCATTGAGAGAAAGTGAGGGAAGAACAGAGAGAAGGTGAGGGAGGAACAGAGAGAGAAGGTGAGGGAGGAACATTGAGAGAAAGTGAGGGAGATAAACATTGAGAGAAGGTGAAGGAGGAACAGAGAGAAGGTGAGGGAGGAACATTGAGAGAAAGTGAGGGAGGAACATTGAGAGAAGGTGAGGGAGATAAACATTGAGAGAAGGTGAAGGAGGAACAGAGAGAACGTGGGGACGGAAACATTTAGAGAATGTTGAGGGAGGGACATTGAGAGAAGGTGAGGGAAGAACAGAGAGAAAGTGAGGGAAGAACATTGAGAGAAGGTGAGGGAGGAACAGAGTGAAGGTGAGGGAGGAACAGAGAGAGAAAGTGAGGGAGGAAGATTGAGAGAAGGTGAGGGAGGAATATTGAGAGAAGGTGAGGGAGGAAACATTGAGAGAAGGTGAGGGAGGAACATTGAGAGAAGGTGAAGGAGGAACAGAGAGAAGGTGAGGGAGGAACATTGAGAGAAAGTGAGGGAGGAACATTGAGAGAAGGTGAGCGAGGAACATTGAGAGAAGGTGCGGGAGGTAAAACATTGAGAGAAGAACATTGAGAGAAGGTGAGGGAGATAAAACATTGAAAGAAGGTGAGGGAGGAACAGAGAGAAAGTGAGGGAGGAAACATTTAGAGAATGTTGAGCGAGGGGCATTGAGAGAAGGTGAGGGAGGATCATTGAGAGAAGGTGAGGGAAGAACAGAGAGAAGGTGAGGGAAAAACTTTGAGAGAATGTGAGGGAGGAAACATTGAGAGAAGGTGAGGGAGGAACAGAGTGAAGGTGAGGGAGGAACAGAGAGAGAATGTGAGGGAGGAACATTGAGAGAAGGTGAGGGAGATAAAACATTGAGAGAAGGTGAAAGAGAAACAGAGAGAAGGTGAGGGAGGAAACATTTAGAGAAAGTGAGGGAGGGACATTGAGAGAAGGTGAGGGAGGATCATTGAGAGAAGGTGAGGGAGGAAACATTGAGAGAAGGTGAGGGAGGTAAAACATTGAGAGAAGGTGAAAGAGGAACAGAGAGAAGGTGAGGGAGGAAACATTGAGAGAAGGTGAGGGAGGTAAAACATTGAGAGAAGGTGAAAGAGGAACAGAGAGAAGGTGAGGGAGGAAACATTTAGAGAATGTTGAGGGAGGAACATTGAGAGAAGGTGAGGGAGGATCATTGAGAGAAGGTGAGGGGAGAACAGAGAGAAGGTGAGGGAAAAACTTTGAGAGAAGGTGAGGGAGATAAAACATTGAGAGAAGGTGAAAGAGGAACAGAGAGAAGGTGAGGGAGGAAACATTTAGAGAAAGTGAGGGAGGGACATTGAGAGAAGGTGAGGGAGGATCATTGAGAGACGGTGAGGGAGGTAAAACATTGAGCGAAGGTGAAAGAGGAACAGAGAGAAGGTGAGGGAGGACACATTGAGAGAAGGTGAGGGAGGTAAAACATTGAGAGAAGGTGAAAGAGGAACAGAGAGAAGGTGAGGGAGGAAACATTTAGAGAATGTTGAGGGAGGAACATTGAGAGAAGGTGAGGGGAGAACAGAGAGAAGTTGAGGGAAGAACATTGAGAGAAGAACATTGAGAGAAGGTGAAGGAGGAAACATTGAGAGAAGGTGAGGGAGGAACAGAGTGAAGGTGAGGGAGGAACAGAGAGAGAAGGTGAGGGAGGAACATTGAGAGAAGGTGAGGGAGGAACATTGACAGAAGGTGAGGGAGGAAACATTGAGAGAAGGTGAGGGAGGAACATTGAGAGAGTACTTGAGTAAATCTGGAGTACTTCTCCTGTCCTATTCGGTGTCCTGTGTGAATTTAAGTGTGCTCTCTCTAATTCTCTCTTTCTCTCTTTCTTTCTCTCTCTCGGAGGACCTGAGCCCTAGGACCATGCCTCAGGACTACCTGACATGATGACTCCTTGCTGTCCCCAGTCCACCTGGCCGTGCTGCTGCTCCAGTTTCAACTGTTCTGCCTTATTATTATTGGACCATGCTGGTCATTTATGAACATTTGAACATCTTGGCCATGTTCTGTTACCATCTCCACCTGGCACAGCCAGAAGAGGACTGGCCACCCCACATAGCCTGGTTCCTCTCTAGGTTTCTTCCTAGGTTTTGGCCTTTCTAGGGAGTTTTTCTTCTACACCTGCATTGCTTGCTGTTTGGGGTTTTAGGCTGGGTTTCTGTACAGCACTTTGAGATATCAGCTGATGTACGAAGGGCTATATTAATACATTTGATTTGATTTTGATTTGAAACATTTAGAGAAGGTGAGGGATGAACAGAGAGAAGGTGAGGGAGGAAACATTGAGAGAAGGTGAGGGATGAACATTGAGAGAAGGTGAGGGAGGAAACATTGAGAGAAGGTGAGGGAGGAAACATTGAGAGAAGGTGAGGGGGGAAACATTGAGAGAAGGTGAGGGGGGAAACATTGAGAGAAGGTGAGGGGGGAAACATTGAGAGAAGGTGAGGGGGGAAACATTGAGAGAAGGTGAGGGATGAACATTGAGAGAAGGTGAGGGAGGAAACATTGAGAGAAGGTGAGGGATGAACATTGAGAGAAGGTGAGGGAGGAAACATTGAGAGAAGGTGAGGGAGGAAACATTGAGAGAAGGTGAGGGGGGAAACATTGAGAGAAGGTGAGGGATGAACATTGAGAGAAGGTGAGGGAGGAAACATTGAGAGAAGGTGAGGGAGGAAACATTGAGAGAAGGTGAGGGGGGAAACATTGAGAGAAGGTGAGGGATGAACATTGAGAGAAGGTGAGGGAGGAAACATTGAGAGAAGGTGAGGGATGAACATTGAGAGAAGGTGAGGGGGGAAACATTGAGAGAAGGTGAGGGATGAACATTGAGAGAAGGTGAGGGAGGAAACATTGAGAGAAGGTGAGGGATGAACATTGAGAGAAGGTGAGGGAGGAAACATTGAGAGAAGGTGAGGGAGGAACATTGAGAGAAGGTGAGGGAGGAACAGAGATAAGGTGAGGGAGGAACAGAGAAGGTGAGGGAGGAACAGAGAAGGTGAGGGAGGAACAGAGAAGGTAAGGGAGGAACAGAGAGAAGGTGAGGGAAGAACAGAGAGAAGGTGAGGGAGGAACAGAGAGAAGGTGAGGGAGGTAAATGATTGAGAGAAGGTGAAGGAGGAACAGAGAGAAGGTGAGGGAGGAACATTGAGAGAAGGTGAGGGAAGAACATTGAGAGAAGGTGAGGGAAGAACAGAGAGAAGATGAGGGAGGAACAAAGAAGGTGAGGGAGGAACATTGAGAGAAGGTGAGGGAGGAACAGAGCGGAGGTGAGGGAGGAACATTGAGAGAAGGTGAAGGAGGAAACATTGAGAGAGAGAGAAGAGAGAGAGAGAGAGGGAGAGGGAAAGAGAGAGAGAGACAGAAAGAGAGAGAGAGAGAGAGAGAGACAGAGAGGGAGAGAGAGAGAGAGAGATGGGGGAGAGAAAGAGAGAAAGGGAGAAAGAGAGAGAGAGAGAAAGCGAAAGAGAGACAGAGAGCAAAGAGTGAGAGTAGAGAGAGAGAGAGTGAGAGAGAGAGAGAGAGAGAGAGAGAGAGAGAGAGAGAGAGAGAAGGCGAGACAGAGACAGTGACAGAGACAGAGAGAGGAAAGAGTGAGAGTAGAGAGATAGAAAGTGGCAGTTGGGAGAGCTTTGCCTCTGGAGATCTTATAGAAGCTGTGGAATTTCTTTCTTCAGTTGTTAAAGTTATTATTCTAATATACTGTATATGCTGTATGATCTGATTACTACTAACTGACATTTACTGTACCGTACTGCTTTGTGTGTGTGTGTGTGTGTGTGTGTGTGTGCATGGGCATGTGTCACCGATCTGTTTTATGTAAAGCTAATGAAGTGTTCTAACTACAGAGAGCCTGGAGGTGGGTGGATGTACGCTACTTGATTACCTCATCTGAACTGCCATTTAACTCACCGTTTATACACTCTTTATAGACTACACTACCCAGCATGCTCACTCTGTTTGATAAACTCCAGGTCTACAGTGAGAAAGGACAGCTGCCACCAGCCCTCTGGTCTAGGTCACATCCTTGTTCTCACCCACTACTAACACAACTGACTCAACCCTAGTTGAATAAGTTGAATTAGGTGTGTTAGTACAAGGCTGGAACAAAAATGCAAACAGGAGTTGAGAAACACTGCTGTAGAGTCTAGGGGATTGATTGGGCCATTAAGACACACTAGGGTGTGTATTCCTGCTGTTTCTGGCATAGCTTTAGCACACATCATCATCACATCTCTGTTCCTGTGCAAAACCAGACTTGCCTATCCAATGGTGAAAGGATACCCTTACCTGAAAAGCATATGGTTGATTGTACTCAACAACCTTACAAACCCTACAACAGGGTTTGTGATATATGGTCAATATACCTAGCTGTGTCCAGTCTCTCTGCGTTGCGTCGCACGTAAGAACATCCCTTAGCCGTGGTATATTGGCCATATACCACACCTCCTCTGGCCTTATTGCTTAATGAACCTCCCAATGCATATAGTAAAACCACTATTCTATTTACAGTCATATAGTATTCAGAACAACACCCCTCCTCTCCTCCTCGTCTCGTGACCCTCCCTTACTACTAAGAACATACAGCTGCAGCTGCTGCTGATGGTGGGAGAGGAGGCTGAGGCAACATCTTGGCTGCTGCTGAAATCAGAAGAGAGAGAGAGATAGAGAGTGTGAGAGAGAGAGAGAGAGAGAGAGAGGGAGGGAGGTAGGGAAGGAAGGAAGGAGGGGGAGAGAGAGAGAGACATCACAGAACATGTGGGAGTGAGCTACTATTGAGAGAGAGGGGGGGAGAGAGATAGAAAGGGAGAGAGAGAGAGAGAGGTGTCTTCCTATCTGTCTTTCTGCCCGCCCACCCATCTGTCTGTCTGTCTATATGGGGTGGACTGTTGCTTTGTTCTGTGCTTGTTGTCTGCCTCACAGACTCTGAAAGGCTCTCTAAACTTTGACACACACAGACACACACACGTTGTGACTCCTGTCCTTGCAACAGGACTGTGATTGCTCTCTGACTCCTAACGACCCTCTCAGATGACAAGGGTTTCCAAGGAGGTTTCAACCGAGGGACAATGCATCCCTAACACACACACACACGCACACACACACACACACACACACACACACACACACACACACACACACACACACACACACAAATACACAAACACACACAGCTCCACAGAGTGAGAATCCATCCCTAGCATCCCCAAACAGAAGAGAAAAAAAGTGTCTGCATCTCACCAAAATATTAGACACATCCTAACGATGTGCCTCCCCACAATGCACCTCTGAAAAGAAGGGACATTAGAATCTACACACGACGTTCTCACATCCTCGTTGAATGTCACAGACAGCAAACAGGTGCTTCTGCTGTCAATACTGTCAGTACTTTCTCCTGAAATCATGAGTCATTTCTCAACAGAGGGAGAGTGCATGACTTATTTGAAAGTATTTTAAAAGTCATTCCTGATAAAGTAGCTCTTAGGCTGCTTTCAGCTCTGATAATCCTCAAAAACATCTTCAAAACCAGACTGACTACAGTCTTACTAAAACTGTCCCACGGTGTGCTGCGCTTACGATAAGACATAAAAAAACAGGCTTCCTTCCTGATCTGTGTGTGTGTGTGTGTGTGTGTGTGTGTGTGTGTGTTTCTCTGAAGTTCTGTGCATAGTATTCTTTTCATTCATAGAGCGCAGCCTTCCTCTCAGTCTCCTCGCTGAACTCAACTTCAAAGAGTCACACACACCGACTAAACAGAGCGAAGCACAAATACTATAACTACAACAAACACTGCAGCTACTAATAATACTATAACTACAACAAACACTGCAGCTACTAATAATACTATAACTACAACAAACACTGCAACTACTAATAATACTATAACTACAACAAACACTGCAACTACTAATAATACTATAACTACAACAAACACTGCAACTACTAATAATACTATAACTACAACAAACACTGCAGCTACTAATAATACTATAACTACAACAAACACTGCAACTACTAATAATACTATAACTACAACAAACACTGCAACTACTAATAATACTATAACTACAACAAACACTGCAACTACTAATAATACTATAACTACAACAAACACTGCAGCTACTAATAATACTATAACTACAACAAACACTGCAACTACTAATAATACTATAACTACAACAAACACTGCAACTACTAATAATACTATAACTACAACAAACACTGCAACTACTAATAATACTATAACTACAACAGACACTGCAACTACTAATAATACTATAACTACAACAAACACTGCAACTACTAATAATACTATAACTACAACAAACACTGCAACTACTAATAATACTATAACTACAACAAACACTGCAACTACTAATAATACTATAACTACAACAAACACTGCAACTACTAATAATACTATAACTACAACAAACACTGCAGCTACTAATAATACTATAACTACAACAAACACTGCAACTACTAATAATACTATAACTACAACAAACACTGCAGCTACTAATAATACTATAACTACAACAAACACTGCAGCTACTAATAATACTATAACTACAACAAACACTGCAGCTACTAATAATACTATAACTACAACAAACACTGCAACTACTAATAATACTATAACTACAACAAACACTGCAACTACTAATAATACTATAACTACAACAGAATCAAACAGGTTCACACAAACACTATGACTACTACTACAACTACTACTGCTACTACTATTACTAATACTACTACTGCTTATGCTACTACTACAACTACTACTACTGCTACTACTATTACTACTACTACTGCTGCTGCTGCTACTACTACTGCTACTACATCAACAACTACTACTATTACATCAACAACAACTACTACTACAACAACAACTACTACTACAACAACAACTACAACTGCTACTACTACAGCTGATGCTGCTGCTACTACATCAACAACACCTACTACAACAACAACCACTACAACTACAACAACTACTACTACTAAAACAACTACTACTACAACACCAACAACAACAACTACTACAACAACAACAACAACTACTACAACAACTACTACTACTACTACAGCTGCTGCTACTACTACTACTACTACAACAAAAACAACAACAACAACTACTACTACTACTACTACTACTACTGCTACTACTACAACTACTACTACTACTACTACTACTGCTACCACTACTACTACAACTACTACTACTACAACTACTACTACTACTACTACAACTACTACTACTACTACTACTACTACTACTACTAGTCTAGCCTGTTAATGACTACCAACACTCTACTTCTCCCCTCTCTCTGAGGAACAGCAGGTGCAGACACATGACTGTAAAAAAAAAATGAGAGAGAAAGAAAGAAGGACACAGAAGGACCCTTGCACTACCATGGCTAAAAAAGAGAAGGGTGTCTGTTACCGTGGAAACTGGTTTCTTTAATGCTGGTTTGGCCACCTCCTTGCACCCCACCTGGAAACACAACCCCACCCCACACAACACACACACACAGATATACACACAGACACACAACACACACACACACATCGTTTGTGATTTAGAGGTTGCACAGCCCAACACAAATAGTAATAATAACAATCAACTCTACTTGTATCAAATCTTTCATTCAATGTTTGTATTCTAATAGTTGTATCCTGAAACTGTTTCCAAATACAAACACAGTACACAAAACACAGCTAAACAGCAGAGATAGTCATCATAATAATAATACATTCCACTGTAAAGCACCTTTCATACAGTACATTGTTTGTATCCTGGCATCCTGAAACCAGCAGCCCAACAGCCAGGGCTCGTCTCCTGCTAGGCTACTGTACTGTATCACTATCTGTCTGGAGCTAGACAATAGACTCCAGGGCTAACGGCTCAGGCAGCTTTACCTTGTCTGTCCTCAGAGACTGAGCCTCCAGTTTGGGTAGCATTATATTCTACAAGGTACCGGTGGCCATCTTGATTTGCTTTGCTCCCCTCAGCCTCTAGATAGAAGTATAGCTGACTACTACTACATCAGTCTCTGAGAGGAGAGCTGAGCTCTCTACTACCATCACCAGAGCAGAGAGAGGCTGCCTGCCTGCCTGCAAGACAGACGCTGTGTCGAGAACAGTTGCTGCTGCCGCAGACACGCACACATACACACACATAAACACACAGACATACACACACAGACACACGCTCACACTGCATGCCTCTCGCAGACGCAGACTGAGCCCCGTCAGCCAATGGGGTGAGGGCGTTAGCGGCTTGTAAATGATCTCCCATGCCTAGTCCCTCCTAAACAAAGAAGCTGCTATGTAGGCTTTTACCCTAGCCCCTACACATGGAGAAACACGCAAACTGTGGACCGGACTCTACACACGCATCGGACTGGAGCTGAGGACAGACAGTTCTGAGCTGGGTCTGGCTGTGATAATAACCCTTTAAATGCCATTCACACACTGGGTGCAGTAAACAAGTTATTTAAAGAGCTGTTTATAAATGGATAATACAACATGATGGAATAGTTTATTCATTAAATGAGGCCTAATGCATGTATTCTATTCTATTCATATGGTGGTGGAAAGGATCAACGTTAGACAGAAAATCTAATTACCCTGAGATGACATCGCATGAGAGACAAGTACATATCCCTGGATTAATTGTTTTGCATCTTAATGAACCCTGACTGTAATGCAAAGCACACACCCCTGTCTGCTAGCATCAGTCACAGCTCCAACGATTCCTCCAAGTCACCTGATATCAGTTCAAACTGCAAACACTTGTCAAGCCTCTGTAGTCTCCTTATGCTTGCTTTTTATCAACTCTTTGTCATAAAGCTGTGAGAAAGCGTCTTTGTTAAAAAAAAACAATTCAAAGTATTTGTTTTATAACGATATTATCTAAAAAATATATTATCATATTATCTAAACTGTGTTTTCTGGCTGTGATTTCTCTAAACTGTTACTTCTCCAACCAATATACACAAAACATGACAGAATCCACCCTAAACCATAACATGACATAATCTAATCCACCCTAAACCATAACATGACAGAATCTAATCCACCCTAAACCATAACATGACAGAATCTAATCCTCCCTAAACCATAACATGACAGAATCTAATCCACCCTAAACCATAACATGACAGAATCTAATCCACCCTAAACCATAACATGACATAATCTAATCCACCCTAAACCATAACATGACAGAATCTAATCCACCCTAAACCATAACATGACAGAATCTAATCCACCCTAAACCATAACATGACAGAATCTAATCCACCCTAAACCATAACATGACATAATCTAATCCACCCTAAACCATAACATGACAGAATCTAATCCACCCTAAACCTTAACATGACAGAATCTAATCCACCCTAAACCATAACATGACAGAATCTAATCCACCCTAAACCATAACATGACAGAATCTAATCCACCCTAAACCATAACATGACAGAATCTAATCCACCCTAAACCATAACATGACATAATCTAATCCACCCTAAACCATAACATGACAGAATCTAATCCACCCTAAACCATAACATGACAGAATCTAATCCTTTCTAAACCATAACATGACAGAATCTAATCCACCCTAAACCATAACATGACAGAATCTAATCCACCCTAAACCATAACATGACAGAATCTAATCCACCCTAAACCATAACATGACAGAATCTAATCCACCCTAAACCATAACATGACATAATCTAATCCACCCTAAACCATAACATGACAGAATCTAATCCACCCTAAACCATAACATGACATAATCTAATCCACCCTAACCCATAACATGACATAATCTAATCCACCCTAAACCATAACATGACAGAATCGAATCCACCCTAAACCATAACATGACATAATCTAATCCACCCTAAACCATAACATGACAGAATCTAATCCACCCTAAACCATAACACACTTTTCATGCTTGGTCGTGTTCATTAGGCACCATACGGAAGAAAACGGACTGAAACAAGTAGGGACAAGCTGCACTTGTACAATGAGCCATCATTTTTGTTTTCCATTGTAAAATGTTTTCAGGTGTTTTCTGTTGCATATCATAAAGAACATGACCCAGCAGTGTGAAACGCCAAAAACAGTCAGGTGGTTGACTTCAATTCTAGAAGTGTAGCAGCACTTGGATCACCAATCCACAAATGTAAATCACCAATCCACAAATGTATATCACCAATCCACAAATGTATATCACCAATCCACAAATGTATATCACCAATCCACAAATGTAAATTACCAATCCACAAATGTAAATCACCAATCCACAAATGTATATCACCAATCCACAAATGTATATCACCAATCCACAAATGTATATCACCAATCCACAAATGTAAATTACCAATCCACAAATGTATATCACCAATCCACAAATGTAAATCACCAATCCACAAATGTATATCACCAATCCACAAATGTATATCACCAATCCACAAATGTATATCACCAATCCACAAATGTAAATTACCAATCCACAAATGTATATCACCAATCCACAAATGTATATCACCAATCCACAAATGTATATCACCAATCCACAAATGTATATCACCAATCCACAAATGTATATCACCAATCCACAAATGTATATCACCAATCCACAAATGTATATCACCAATCCACAAATGTATATCACCAATCCACAAATGTATATCACCAATCCACAAATGTATATCACCAATCCACAAATGTATATCACCAATCCACAAATGTAAATCACCAATCCACAAATGTATATCACCAATCCACAAATGTATATCACCAATCCGCAAATGTATATCACCAATCCACAAATGTATATCACCAATCCACAAATGTATATCACCAATCCACAAATGTATATCACCAATCCACAAATGTATATCACCAATCCACAAATGTATATCACCAATCCACAAATGTATATCAACAAATGTATATCACCAATCCACAAATGTATATCACCAATCCACAAATGTAAATGACCAATCCACAAATGTAAATTACCAATCCACAAATGTAAATCACCAATCCACAAATGTATATCACCAATCCACAAATGTATATCACCAATCCACAAATGTAAATCACCAATCCACAAATGTAAATCACCAATCCACAAATGTAAATCACCAATACACAAATGTATATCACCAATCCACAAATGTATATCACCAATCCACAAATGTAAATCACCAATCCACAAATGTAAATCACTTTCCACAAATGTATATCACCAATCCACAAATGTATATCACCAATCCACAAATGTAAATCACCAATCCACAAATGTAAATCACCAATCCACAAATGTAAATCACTTTCCACAAATGTATATCACCAATCCACAAATGTATATCACCAATCCACAAATGCATATCACCAATCCACAAATGCATATCACCAATCCACAAATGTAAATCACCAATCCACAAATGTAAATCACCAATCCACAAATGTAAATCACCAATCCACAAATGTAAATCACCAATCCACAAATGTATATCACCAATCCACAAATGTATATCACCAATCCTCAAATGTATATCACCAATCCAAAAATGCATATCACCAATCCACAAATGTATATCACCAATCCACAAATGTATATCACCAATCCACAAATGTATATCACCAATCCACAAATGTAAATCACCAATCCACAAATGTAAATTACCAATCCACAAATGTATATCACCAATCCACAAATGTATATCACCAATCCACAAATGTAAATCACCAATCCACAAATGTAAATCACTTTCCACAAATGTATATCACCAATCCACAAATGTATATCACCAATCCACAAATGCATATCACCAATCCACAAATGCATATCACCAATCCACAAATGTAAATTACCAATCCACAAATGTAAATTACCAATCCACAAATGTAAATCACCAATCCACAAATGTAAATTACCAATCCACAAATGTAAATTACCAATCCACAAATGTAAATCACCAATCCACAAATGTAAATCACTTTCCACAAATGTATATCACCAATCCACAAATGTATATCACCAATCCACAAATGTAAATCACCAATCCACAAATGTAAATCACTTTCCACAAATGTATATCACCAATCCACAAATGTATATCACCAATCCACAAATGTAAATCACCAATCCACAAATGTAAATCACCAATCCACAAATGTAAATCACTTTCCACAAATGTATATCACCAATCCACAAATGTATATCACCAATCCACAAATGCATATCACCAATCCACAAATGCATATCACCAATCCACAAATGTAAATCACCAATCCACAAATGTAAATCACCAATCCACAAATGTAAATCACCAATCCACAAATGTAAATCACTTTCCACAAATGTATATCACCAATCCACAAATGTATATCACCAATCTACAAATGTATATCACCAATCCACAAATGTATATCACCAATCCTCAAATGTATATCACCAATCCACAAATGCATATCACCAATCCACAAATGTATATCACCAATCCACAAATGTATATCACCAATCCACAAATGTATATCACCAATCCACAAATGTAAATCACCAATCCACAAATGTAAATTACCAATCCACAAATGTATATCACCAATCCACAAATGTATATCACCAATCCACAAATGTAAATCACCAATCCACAAATGTAAATCACTTTCCACAAATGTATATCACCAATCCACAAATGTATATCACCAATCCACAAATGCATATCACCAATCCACAAATGCATATCACCAATCCACAAATGTAAATTACCAATCCACAAATGTAAATTACCAATCCACAAATGTAAATCACCAATCCACAAATGTAAATTACCAATCCACAAATGTAAATTACCAATCCACAAATGTAAATCACCAATCCACAAATGTAAATCACTTTCCACAAATGTATATCACCAATCCACAAATGTATATCACCAATCCACAAATGTAAATCACCAATCCACAAATGTAAATCACTTTCCACAAATGTATATCACCAATCCACAAATGTATATCACCAATCCACAAATGTAAATCACCAATCCACAAATGTAAATCACCAATCCACAAATGTAAATCACTTTCCACAAATGTATATCACCAATCCACAAATGTATATCACCAATCCACAAATGCATATCACCAATCCACAAATGCATATCACCAATCCACAAATGTAAATCACCAATCCACAAATGTAAATCACCAATCCACAAATGTAAATCACCAATCCACAAATGTAAATCACCAATCCACAAATGTATATCACCAATCCACAAATGTATATCACCAATCCTCAAATGTATATCACCAATCCACAAATGCATATCACCAATCCACAAATGTATATCACCAATCCACAAATGTATATCACCAATCCACAAATGTATATCACCAATCCACAAATGTAAATCACCAATCCACAAATGTAAATCACCAATCCACAAATGTAAATCACCAATCCACAAATGTATATCACCAATCCACAAATGTATATCACCAATCCTCAAATGTAAATCACTTTCCACAAATGCAATTCCCTATCCACAAACAAACACCTTTTGATTTGTATTTGTAAATCGAGGGCCTTAAGTAAAATGACTGCCATAATGGTTTGCACATAGGAGAGATATGCGCAAACATGACCTGCAACTCCATATTGGGAAGCGCTTAGGTCACCTGACTTTTGGCAGGGATTTGAAGACAAGAAAAAGACAAAAAGTTATCACATATAGAAAGCGATTTGTATTTATAGAAGTTCCAAAAGAATAAAGACATTTCAAATGTCTATATACAGTGTTGTAGAGATGTGCAAATAGTTAAAGTACAAAAGGGAAAATAAATAAACATAAATATGGGTTGTATTTACAATGGTGTTTGTTCTTCACTGGTTGCCCTAAACTTGTGGCAACAGGTCACAATTATTGCTGCTATGTTTGCACACTCTGGTATTTCACCCAGTAGATATGGGAATTTATAAAAATTGGGTTTGTTTTTGAATTCTTTGTGGATCTGTGTAGTCCAATATTGTCACACATTGGGCAGGAGGTTAGGAAGTGCAGCTTAGTTTCCACCTCATTTTATGGGCAGTGTGCACATAGCCTGTCTTCTCTTGAGAGCCAGGTCTGCCTACGGCGGCCTTTCTCAATAGCAAGGCTATGCTCACTGAGTCTGTACATAGTCAGTTTTCCTTAAGTTTGGGTCAGTCGCAGTGGTCAGGTATTCTGCCACTGTCTCTCTCTCTCTGTCTCTCTCTCACTTTCTCTCTCTGTCTCTCTCTCACTTTCTCTCTCTCTCTCTCTCTCTCTCTCTGTCTCTCTCACTTTCTCTCTCTCTCTCTCACTTTCTCTCTCACTTTCTCTCTCTCTCTCTCTCTCTCTCACTTTCTCTCTCTCTCTCTCTCTCTCACTTTCTCTCTCACTTTCTCTCTCTCTCTGTCTCTCTCTCTCTCTCTCTCTCACTTTCTCTCTCACTTTCTCTCTCTCTCTCTCTCTCTCTCTCAATTCAATTCAAAGGGTTTTATTGGCATTGGAAACATATGTTTACATTGCCAAAGCAATCTCTCTCTCATTTCTATCCATCTCTCTCTTCTTTTCAAGTTCAATTTCAATTTAAAGGGCTTTATTGGCATGGGAAACATATGTTTCTCTCTCACTCAGATCCTCCCCTTTTCTCTCTTTCACTCTCTCCCAGAAACTTATCTTCCTTTCCCCTCACTTTCTCAGCCCCTTCTATCCTCCCTCTCTCCTCTCTAAAGACAACCATGTGGTGTCGGCCTCTCTCCCCTCTAAAGACGACCATGTGGTGTCGGCCTCTCTCCTCTCTAAAGACGACCATGTGGTGTCGGCCTCTCTCCCCTCTAAAGACGACCATGTGGTGTCGGCCTCTCTCCTCTCTAAAGACGACCATGTGGTGTCGGCCTCTCTCCCCTCTAAAGACGACCATGTGGTGTCGGCCTCTCTCCCCTCTAAAGACGACCATGTGGTGTCGGCCTCTCTCCTCTCTAAAGACGACCATGTGGTGTCGGCCTCTCTCCCCTCTAAAGACGACCATGTGGTGTCGGCCTCTCTCCTCTCTAAAGACGACCATGTGGTGTCGGCCTCTCTCCTCTCTAAAGACGACCATGTGGTGTCGGCCTCTCTCCTCTCTAAAGACGACCATGTGGTGTCGGCCTCTCTCCTCTCTAAAGACGACCATGTGGTGTCGGCCTCTCTCCTCTCTAAAGACGACCATGTGGTGTCGGCCTCTCTCCTCTCTAAAGACGACCATGTGGTGTCGGCCTCTCTCCTCTCTAAAGACGACCATGTGGTGTCGGCCTCTCTCCCCTCTAAAGACGACCATGTGGTGTCGGCCTCTCTCCTCTCTAAAGACGACCATGTGGTGTCGGCATGGCGGAGGCCATACCAGGACAGGGGAACAAACTCAGGCAGCCTCCCTCTACCACTCTGACACCTCAGCCAGCCAACCCTGTGTGTGTTGTGTGTGTGTGTTTGTGTGTATGTTTGTATGTGTGTGTGGCGTAGCTCAGGTACTAAGACAACAGCTGATCAGTGTATTCATAACAGCCGCTAGCAACAGGCAGCATGCCAACCACAAACAAACACACACGGATACTTCTCGTGATGGGTAGACCAATGAATTAAAAGGACAACATCGCAAGTACAACTACGATATGTCAGTGTTTAACAGACTACTGTTCTCATTTTCATAAGAATCATAATTCTACTTTAACAGTCCATACAATAACATTAAAATATGCTTTATAATATGCTGTTAACTTCATCAAGGTGCAGAGGAAAATAAAAATAGTTATAGTTATAGTTGTACAATTACCTTGAACTACAGGCGGTTTTTGAGGCAGGTTAGGAGAGGTGTAACATTTCACAGAAGAGGAGAGTCTAGATGCAGACAAGGCTAAATTGAAGTCTGGACTCAATCACTGATTACAGAGCTAGTGCTATAGGTAGATTGTGACAGAGAGAGAGAGAATGATAGAAAGAGGGAGAGAGAGAGAAAGAGAGGAAGAGAGAGAGGGAGCGAGAGAGAGAGAGAGAGAGAGAGGGAGAGGGAGAGAAAGAGAGGGGGAGAGAGAGAGAGAGAGACAGAGAGAAAGAGAGAGAGAGAGAGAGTGTGTGTGTGTGTGTGTGTGTGGGAGGGTGACTAATCAGAGCAGTCTGAGGTAGTTGGACAGGTTTGTCTATTTAGGTCAGTGACCGACTGTGTGTGTTCAAAACAGGTCATGTTGTTTTCTAGTCACGTTTACTATGCATCACACACACCTATCAACTGCCATCTGGTTACACTAACAGTCATTTTCTCCATGGATCTTACTAGTTACACAATGCAAAACCTTCTGACAACACCAGCCAGCACAAGCCCAAATCAGATCATCTGCAACGGGTTGGACTGGTTACCACTACAACATATAGCCTAATGCTTTCTCAGTTGTTCACCAACACTCAGATCTTTACAGTCACAATGACATGTAGCCTACAGCTGAAGATCGATTTCATAAAGTCTGAAGCCTTTGAGGGTATGGACGACTTTAACTACTACTACACACACACACACACACACACACACACACACACACACACACACACACACACACACACACACACACACACATGCACCCTAAAACTGCAAATTAACCCTGAGACACCAGGCGAGAGGAAAAGTGAAGGCCTTAATTCTGCACGAAAGGCAGTGAGGCAGAAAAGCCATGTAGAGGATGAACACAAGACATTGGCTCAATTCAGAACGTCCTTGGGACAGATCATACTACATAGTAACTACAGAACGTCCTTGGGACAGATCATACTACATAGTAACTACAGAACGTCCTTGGGACAGATCATACTACATAGTAACTACAGAACGTCCGTGGGACAGATCATACTACATAGTAACTACAGAATGTCCGTGTGACAGATCATACTAATATAGTAACTACAGAATGTCCGTGGGACAGATCATACTACATAGTAACTACAGAACGCCCGTGGGACAGATCATACTACATAGTAACTACAGAACGTCCGTGTGACAGATCATACTACATAGTAACTACAGAACGTCCGTGTGACAGATCATACTACATAGTAACTACAGAACGTCCTTGGGACAGATCATACTACATAGTAACTACAGAACGTCCGTGGGACAGATCATACTACATAGTAACTACAGAACGTCCGTGGGACAGATCATACTACATAGTAACTACAGAATGTCCGTGGGACAGATCATACTACATAGTAACTACAGAACGTCCTTGGGACAGATCATACTACATAGTAACTACAGAACGTCCTTGGGACAGATCATACTACATAGTAACTACAGAACGTCCGTGGGACAGATCATACTACATAGTAACTACAGAACGTCCTTGGGACAGATCATACTACATAGTAACTACAGAACGTCCTTGGGACAGATCATACTACATAGTAACTACAGAACGTCCGTGTGACAGATCATACTACATAGTAACTACAGAACGTCCTTGGGACAGATCATACTACATAGTAACTACAGAACGTCCTTGGGACAGATCATACTACATAGTAACTACAGAACGCCCGTGGGACAGATCATACTACATAGTAACTACAGAACGTCCTTGGGACAGATCATACTACATAGTAACTACAGAACGTCCTTGGGACAGATCATACTACATAGTAACTACAGAACGTCCTTGGGACAGATCATACTACATAGTAACTACAGAACGTCCTTGGGACAGATCATACTACATAGTAACTACAGAACGTCCTTGGGACAGATCATACTACATAGTAACTACAGAACGTCCTTGGGACAGATCATACTACATAGTAACTACAGAACGTCCGTGGGACAGATCATACTACATAGTAACTACAGAACGTCCTTGGGACAGATCATACTACATAGTAACTACAGAACGTCCTTGGGACAGATCATACTACATAGTAACTACAGAACGTCCTTGGGACAGATCATACTACATAGTAACTACAGAACGTCCTTGGGACAGATCATACTACATAGTAACTACAGAATGTCCGTGGGACAGATCATACGACATAGTAACTACAGAACGTCCTTGGGACAGATCATACTACATAGTAACTACAGAACGTCCGTGTGACAGATCATACTACATAGTAACTACAGAACGTCCGTGTGACAGATCATACTACATAGTAACTACAGAACGTCCGTGTGACAGATCATACTACATAGTAACTACAGAACGTCCTTGGGACAGATCATACTACATAGTAACTACAGAACGTCCTTGGGACAGATCATACTACATAGTAACTACAGAACGTCCTTGGGACAGATCATACTACATAGTAACTACAGAACGTCCTTGGGACAGATCATACTACATAGTAACTACAGAACGTCCGTGTGACAGATCATACTACATAGTAACTACAGAACGTCCGTGTGACAGATCATACTACATATTAACTACAGAACGTCCGTGGGACAGATCATACTACATAGTAACTACAGAATGTCCGTGGGACAGATCATACTACATAGTAACTACAGAACGTCCTTGGGACAGATCATACTACATAGTAACTACAGAACGTCCTTGGGACAGATCATACTACATAGTAACTACAGAACGTCCTTGGGACAGATCATACTACATAGTAACTACAGAACATCCTTGGGACAGATCATACTACATAGTAACTACAGAACGTCCTTGGGACAGATCATACTACATAGTAACTACAGAACGTCCTTGGGACAGATCATACTACATAGTAACTACAGAACGTCCTTGTGACAGATCATACTACATAGTAACTACAGAACGTCCGTGGGACAGATCATACTACATAGTAACTACAGAACGTCCTTGGGACAGATCATACTACATAGTAACTACAGAACGTCCTTGGGACAGATCATACTACATAGTAACTACAGAACGTCCGTGGGACAGATCATACTACATAGTAACTACAGAACGCCCGTGGGACAGATCATACTACATAGTAACTACAGAACGTCCTTGGGACAGATCATACTACATAGTAACTACAGAACGTCCTTGGGACAGATCATACTACATAGTAACTACAGAACGTCCTTGGGACAGATCATACTACATAGTAACTACAGAACGTCCGTGTGACAGATCATACTACATAGTAACTACAGAACGTCCGTGGGACAGATCATACTACATAGTAACTACAGAACGTCCGTGTGACAGATCATACTACATAGTAACTACAGAATTCAACTGAAACGTTACAGTGGGAAAAATACCTAGTCACAGCCAAACCCTCTCCCTGGGTTTCTGTCTGTCTAATAAACTTGGCTCTCTGTTTCTCTTTCTCTCTCTCTCAGATGTGTTGGCTGAGTAGGTTAGTTGTTACTCATGTCATCCTTCCCAGTCGAAACAGTTTGGAAAAGTGCATATATTATGCTGAGATTTTGTGACGTTTTTGTTCATTTTGGACTTCAAAGGGTTTTGATGCAAGTTGCACCAAACATCTTAGTTAGATGTAAATTTGAGCGACTAAGATCTCATCGTTAAAAATGTCAAAATTAATTACAGATTTCTTGAGTTATCTTAGATGAATTCTGACTATTTTGAGGAACTGTATCCTGGCTACGGCATCTCAAAACGTACAAACAGTACTACTGCTGCTTCTTTGTCGTTTTTCAAGCGAAGGTCTTTTATTCAGCTAGCCACCAGCTGAACTGAACCACGCTGACGCTTTAACAACCTACACACACTCTACGGACAGATTACATCATAAATGCACAGTTGCAGACACATTCTGAGTCATTTGTGAAAAGTGCCATTAATTGGTGGATTGCTTAATTGATTGCTTATTTATTGATTAATTGATCCATTCATTATAGCAAAGCTGGACATGTCTCAGGCTCTCTTCCCCTATTCTCATTGATGAAAGTTGAAGGAGAGGCAGCGCGACAACATTTCCATTGACATAATACAGCGCATTTGGAAAGTATTCTGACCCCTAGACTTTCCCCACATTTTGTTACATTACAGCCTTATTCTAAAATAGATTCAATCCTTTTATTCTCTCATCAATCTACACACAATACCCCATAATGGCAAAGCTCAAACAGGTTTTTAGAAATGTTTGTACATTTATTAAAAATTAAAAACAGAAATACATTATTTATATAGGTATTCAGACCCTGTGCTATGAGACTCGAAATTGAGCTTAGGTGCATCCCGTTTCCATTGATCATCATTGAGACGCTTCTAAAATTGATTGGAGTCCACCTGTGGTACATTAGTTCACAAGTCTCAGTCTCTCCTCTCTAACTCTCTAGTGGGTATCAGAGACCCTGGCTGGATGGTACATTAGCTCACAAGTCTCAGTCTCTCCTCTCTAACTCTCTAGTGGGTATCAGAGACCCTGGCTGGATGGTACATTAGTTCACAAGTCTCAGTCTCTCCTCTCTAACTCTCTAGTGGGTATCAGAGACCCTGGTTGGATGGTACATTAGCTCACAAGTCTCAGTCTCTCCTCTCTAACTCTCTAGTGGGTATCAGAGACCCTGGCTGGATGGTACATTAGTTCACAAGTCTCAGTCTCTCCTCTCTAACTCTCTAGTGGGTATCAGAGACCCTGGCTGGATGGTACATTAGTTCACAAGTCTCAGTCTCTCCTCTCTAACTCTCTAGTGGGTATCAGAGACCCTGGCTGGATGGTACATTAGCTCACAAGTCTCAGTCTCTCCTCTCTAACTCTCTAGTGGGTATCAGAGACCCTGGCTGGATGGTACATTAGTTCACAAGTCTCAGTCTCTCCTCTCTAACTCTCTAGTGGGTATCAGAGACCCTGGCTGGATGGTACATTAGCTCACAAGTCTCAGTCTCTCCTCTCTAACTCTCTAGTGGGTATCAGAGACCCTGGCTGGATAGTACATTAGTTCACAAGTCTCAGTCTCTCCTCTCTAACTCTCTAGTGGGTATCAGAGACCCTGGCTGGATGGTACATTAGTTCACAAGTCTCAGTCTCTCCTCTCTAACTCTCTAGTGGGTATCAGAGACCCTGGCTGGATGGTACATTAGTTCACAAGTCTCAGTCTCTCCTCTCTAACTCTCTAGTGGGTATCAGAGACCCTGGCTGGATGGTACATTAGTTCACAAGTCTCAGTCTCTCCTCTCTAACTCTCTAGTGGGTATCAGAGACCCTGGCTGGATAGTACATTAGCTCACAAGTCTCAGTCTCTCCTCTCTAACTCTCTAGTGGGTATCAGAGACCCTGGCTGGATGGTACATTAGCTCACAAGTCTGTCTCTCCTCTCTAATTCTCTAGTGGGTATCAGAGACCCTAGCTGGATGGTACATTAGCTCACCTTGAGATGAGATAAGCAAGGTGAGTGCTCCATCAATTACTGTCAATGTAGATGCAAGCACACGCACGCGCGCGCACGCACACACGCACACACACACACACACACACACACACACACACACACACACACACACACACACACACACACACACACACACACACACACACACACACACACTGATGCCTGAAAGCACATACAAATTACCACACACACCACAGATATGTGAGAGCTTCATAGTAAATCAATCTCCACACACACACAGACACACACACACACACACCGGTCCCTGCCTGCCTGTGTGTATACCGCAGCCTGGGGGCCCACCTCCCTCTCACAGGAAGCAGCTTGCCTCAAGCTTGCGTAAATCTAACATGCTGAGTCAGGGAAAGAGAGGCCTGAGTGCTGGCAAACACAAACACATGCATGGACACAGGAAGGCAGACACACACACACACACACACACACAAACACACACACACACACACACACACACACACACACTGTGTACACAGAGGAGAGATCAGACATGGGAAAGAGAGAGAGAAGGGATATATAACAGTAGAGATAGCTAGATCCCAGATTTTATTTTATTTCACACGTAGCCTAACTCAATAGGGGGCCTCACGAGGATAACGATCCCATTAATGGATAGCAAGCAATGGAAAAGATTATGAAGGGAGATTTACATATTCTTAACTTTATCTGTGAGTCTGATGCTTGAACTGCCCTTGTCTGTTTCCAGATGGCTATCGTTTGATGGTTTGAATCAGAGTGGAGTTTTGTATTTTGGGGCAAAGGGACAATTTCTCATTTCTATTCACCAAGGCAAATCAAGCACGGCTTCAAAGCTTCCCCCGTGACTAAAAACATTTGCACAGAACTGCTCAGAACACACTCACATAAACTCATGCACCCACGCTCGCACACACACACACACACACACACACACACACACACACACACACACACACACACACACACACACACACACACACACACACACACACACACACACACACACACAGATGTAAAGTAGCCTGGACTTTTGAGGGAATGAAAGTTCAACTTAGAAACTTACCGAGCTCACAGTTTTGGGCTTATTCCGAATGACTTCCAGTTGATTGCAAAGAGAAACAATTTTGAGCCCAAGAGAAACAAATTTGAGCCCCAATCAAACAAGTGGACAAATTGTAAATTAAAACTAAATGAGGGAAATATAGAGAGGGATTTCACATGATGTTACGGCTGTCGTCGGAATGAGACCAAGATGCAGCGTGGTAGGCGTACATTTAGAATTTATTAAATTAACACAAAAAAAAACAAGAAAGATAAACGACACGTAAAGTAATGTAGAGCTAAACCAGCAACTAACAAAAACAAGATCCCACAACAGAAAGTGGGAAAAAGGTCTGCCATAGTATGATCCACAATCAGAGACAACGATAGACAACTGCCTCTGATTGGGAACCATACTCGGCCAAAAACAAAGAAATAGACAACATAGAATGCCCACCCCAAATCACACCCTGACCTAACCAAATAGAGAAATAAAACGGCTCTCTAAGGTCAGGGCGTGACATGATTATTACCATCGTCATGGGTATGATTACAGTACATCAGGTATCTTAATTATCTGTATTGTCTACTTGTTGAATGTTTGTGAAGTCTTGATTGTGGTTGTTAGTAATATCTTGTTAATTGGTGTTGGACCCCAGAAAGATTAGCTAGCGTTACAGCGTTAGCTAATGGGGCTCCTAATAAAAATGACAAATGACAAAATTACATTAGACTTGGTTCAAGTGTTCCAAACTATTACTCCCTCCACATCAGAGGAGGCTGGTGAGGGGAGAACGGCTCATAATAATGGATGGATTGGAGTGAATGGAATGGTATCAAACACATTTAAACCAAGTGTTTGATGTGTTTGAGACCATTCCATTCATTCCGTTCCAGCCATTACTATGAGCCCGTCTTCCCCACCAGCCACCACTGCAGTACATGCAACATACATACAACCTCCCATTGCCTAGCCCTAGATCATTATATAGACTGCCTGGCACAGAAACCATGCTACCAAAGCTGGCACAGGCCGTTGGCTCCTCTTACATGTGGAGCCTAGCTGGCCATGCAAATTAACACAGATTAGATGGAGTTAAATTAAGTTGCCTGCCACTGATCTAAGGTCATTTCTGTTTCTTTCACCCTTAATGGTTACATTCCCAAGCTCTCCAGCTGTATTTAAACCTAGACATTAAACCTGGCTCAGTGTAGAGGCAGATAAATCTCCTGTAATGGAAGATGGACGGGAGCCAAATCACCACCAAATGAAATAAAATAGACATTTCCTGACCTGAACATCCCAGAGTTTCTTTTTGGAGCAAAACCAAGTGCTGCAGCTCCACTACTGCTGCTGTTACTGCTAGCTGTTACTACCAGGGGTTACTGCTAGCTGTTACTACTAGCCGTTACTACTAGGTGTTACTGCTAGCTGTTACTGCTAGCTGTTACTGCTAGCTGTTACTACCAGGGGTTACTGCTAGCTGTTACTACTAGCTGTTACTACTAGGTGTTACTGCTAGCTGTTACTACTAGCTGTTACTACCAGGGGTTACTGCTAGCTGTTACTACTAGCTGTTACTACTAGGTGTTACTGCTAGCTGTTACTACTAGCTGTTACTACCAGGGGTTACTGCTAGCTGTTACTACTAGATGTTACTACTAGGTGTTACTGCTAGCTGTTACTACTAGCTGTTACTGCTAGCTGTTACTACTAGGGGTTACTGCTAGCTGTTACTACTAGCTATTACTACTAGGTGTTACTGCTAGCTGTTACTACTAGCTGTTACTGCTAGCTGTTACTACTAGCTGTTACTGCTAGCTGTCACTACTAGGTGTTACTGCTAGCTGTTACTGATAGGTGTTACTAATAGGTGTCACTACTAGGTGTTACTGCTAGCTGTTACTGCTAGGTGTTACTACTAGCTGTTACTCCTAGGTGTTACTGCTAGTTGTTACTACTAGCTGTTACTACTAGGTATTACTGCTTGCTATTACCTCTAGGTGTTACTGTTACTGATAACTAATAGTGGTTACGACTAGCTATTACTACTAGGTGTTACTGCTAGGTGTTACTACTAGCTGTTCCTACTAGCTTTTACCACTAGCTGTTACTACTAGGTGTTACTACTAGCTGTTAATATTAGGTGTTATTGCTAGCTGTTACTGCTAGCTGTTACTACCAGGGGTTACTGCTAGCTGTTACTACTAGCTGTTACTGCTAGCTGTTACTACCAGGGGTTACTGCTAGCTGCTACTACTAGCTATTACTACTAGGTGTTACTGCTAGCTGTTCACTAGCTGTTACTGCTAGCTGTTACTACTAGCTGTTACTGCTAGCTGTCACTACTAGCTGGTACTGCTAGCTGTTACTACTAGCTGTTACTACTAGATGTTACTGCTAGCTGTTACCAATAGCTGTTACTGCTAGCTGTCACTACTAGGTGTTACTGCTAGCTGTTACTGCTAGGTGTTACTACTAGCTGTCACTACTAGGTGTTACTGCTAGCTGTTACTGCTAGGTGTTACTACTAGCTGTTACTCCTAGGTGTTACTGCTAGCTGTTACTACTAGCTGTTACTACTAGGTATTACTGCTTGCTATTACCTCTAGGTGTTACTGCTAGGTGTTACTAATAGTGGTTACGACTAGCTATTACTACTAGGTGTTACTGCTAGGTGTTACTACTAGCTGTTCCTACTAGCTTTTACCACTAGCTGTTACTACTAGCTGTTACTACTAGCTGTTACTGCTAGGTATTACTGCTTTCTGTTACTACAAGTTGTTACTGCTAGCTGTTACTATTAGGTGTTACTGCTAGCTGTTACTGCTAGGTGTTACTACTAGGCATTATTGCTAAGTGTTACTACTAGCTATTACTACTATCTGTTACTGCTAGCTGTAACTCCTAGATGTTACTATCATGTGTTACTACTAGGTGTTACTGCTAGGTGTTACTAATATGGTGTTACTGCTAGGTGTTACAACTAGGTGTGTTACTGCTAGCTGTTACGGGTAGCTGTTACTGCTAGCTGTTACTATTAGGTGTTACTACTAGGTGTGTTACTGCTAGCTGTTACGGCTAGCTGTTACTGCTAGGTGTTACTGCTAGCTGTTACTGCTAGCTGAAACCTTCTAGGTGTTACTGCTAGCTGTTACTACCAGCTGTTACTATTAGCTGTTACTATCAGCTGTTAATACTAGCTGTTACTGCTAGCTGTTAATATTAGGTGTTACTGCTAGCTGTTAATACTAGCTGTTACTATTAGGGGTTACTACTAGGTGTTACTTCTAGGTGTTACTGCTAGGTGTTACTACTAGGTGTTCCTACTAGCTGTTACTATTAGGTGTCACTACTAGCTGTTACTACTGCTGCTGTTACTACTAGCTGTTACTACTAGGTGTTACTACTAGCTGTTACTACTATGTGTTACTACTAGCTGTTACTACTAGGTGTCACTACTAGCTGTTACTATTAGGTGTCACTACTAGCTGTTACTACTTCTGCTGTTACTGCTAGCTGTTACTACTAGGTGGTACTACTAGCTGCTGTTACTACTAGCTGTTACTACTAGCTGTTACTACTGCTGCTGTTACTGCTAGCTGTTACTACTAGCTGATGTTACTACTAGCTGTTACTACTAGGTGTTACTACTAGCTGTTACTATTAGGTGTCACTACTAGCTGTTACTACTAGCTGTTACTACTGTTAGCTGTTACTACTAGCTGTTACTACTGCTGGTGTTACTCCTAGCTGTTACTACTAGGTGTTACTACTAGCTGTTACTATTATGTGTTACTACTAGCTGTTACTACTGCTGCTGTTACTACTAGCTGTTAGTTTTAGCTGTTACTTATATAGTATAGGCCTTTATACACACACACACACGGACACACGCACACTGGCTGGAGTGTTGAGGCTCACAATACTAACGGCTAGCTGTTACTATTAGGTGTTACTGCTAGCTGTTACTGCTGGCTGTTACTATTAGGTGTTACTACTAGCTGTTACTATTTGGTGTTACTGCTAGCTGTTACTACTAGGTGTTACTACTAGCTGTTACTGCTAGCTGTTACTGCTAGCTGTTACTACTAGCTGTTACTATTAGGTGATACTACTAGGTGTTGCTACTAGCTGTTACTACTAGCTGTTACTACTGCTGCTGTTACTGCTAACATTGACTACTAACTGGTACTATTAGCTGTTACTATCAGCTGTTACTACTAGCTGGTACTACTGCTGCCGTTACTACTAGCTGTTCCTACTAGCTGTTACTACTAGCTGTTACTACTAGGTGTTACTACTAGGTGTTACTACTAGATGTTACTACTAGCTGTTACTACTGCTGCTATTACTACTAGCTGTTACTACTAGCTGTTGCTGCTAGCTGTCACTACTAGCTGTTACTACTAGCTGTTACTATTTGGTGTCACTACTAGCTGTCACTACTGCTGCTGTTACTCCTAGCTGTTACTACTAGCTGTTACTATTAGGTGTCACTACTATCTGTTACTACTGCTGCTGTTACTACTAGCTGTTAGTTTTAGCTGTTATACATTATATAGTATAGGCCTTTATACACACACACACGGGCTGGAGTGTTGAGGCTCATAATACTAACTGCTAGCTGTTACTACTAGCTGTTACCATTAGGTGTTAATGCTAGCTGTTACTGCTAGCTGTTACTATTAGGTGTGTTATCTGTTACTGCTGGCTGTTACTACTAGCTGTTACTATTAGATGTTACTACTAGCTGTTACTATCCGATGTTACTGCTAGCTTTTACTACTAGGTGTTACTACTAGCTGTTACTGCTAGCTGTTACTGCTAGCTGTTACTACTAGCTGTTACTATTAGGTGTTACTACTAGGTGTGTTACTGCTAGCTGTTACGGCTAGCTGTTACTCCTATGTGTTACTACTAGCTGTTACTACTAGCTGAAACCTTCTAGGTGTTACTGCTAGCTGTTACTGCTAGCTGTTACTGCTAGCTGTTAATATTAGGTGTTACTGCTAGCTGTTAATACTAGCTGTTACTATCAGAGGTTACTACTAGGTGTTACTACTAGGTGTTACTGCTAGCCATTACTATCAGCTGTTCCTACTAGGTGTTACTACTAGCTGTTTCTACTAGCTGTTACTACTAGCTGTTACTACTAGCTGTTACTATTAGGTGTCACTACTATCTGTTACTACTGCTGCTGTTACTACTAGCTGTTAGTTTTAGCTGTTATGCATTATATAGTATAGGCCTTTATACACACACACACACACTGTCTGGAGTGTTGAGGCTCACAATACTAACTGCTAGCTGTTACTACTAGCAATTACTATTAGGTGTTACTGCTAGCTGTTACTGCTAGCTGTTACTATTAGGTGTTACTGCTAGCTGTTAATACTAGCTGTTACTATCAGAGGTTACTACTAGGTGTTACTTCTAGGTGTTACTACTAGGTGTTACTGCTAGGTGTTACTACTAGGTGTTACTGCTAGCCATTACTATCAGCTGTTCCTACTAGGTGTTACTACTAGCTGTTTCTACTAGCTGTTACTACTAGCTGTTGCTGCTAGCTGTCACTACTAGCTGTTACTACTAGCTGTTACTATTAGGTGTCACTATTCGCTGTTACTACTAGCTGTTACTACTGCTGCTGTTACTGTTAGCTGTTACTAAGAGCTGTTACTACTACCTGCTGTTACTACTAGCTGTTACTATTAGGTGTCACTACTACCTGTTACTACTAGCTGTTACTACTGATGCTGTTACTGTTAGATGTTACTACTGCTGCTGTTACTAGTAGCTGTTACTACTAGCTGTCACTACTGCTGCTGTTCCACCTTGCTGTTACTACTAGGTGTTTCTACTAGCTGTTACTATTATGTGTCACTACTAGCTGTTACTACTGCTGCTGTTACTACTGATGCTGTTACTGTTAGCTGTTACTACTAGCTGTTACTACTGCTGCTGTTACTCCTAGCTGTTACTACTAGGTGTTACTACTAGCTGTTACTATTATGTGTTACTACTAGCTGTTACTACTGCTGCTGTTACTACTAGCTGTTAGTTTTAGCTGTTACTACTAGCTGTTACTACTAGGTGTTACTACTAGGTGTTACTAGTAGCTGTTACTACTAGCTGTTACTACTGCTGCTATTACTACTAGCTGTTACTACTAGCTGTTGCTGCTAGCTGTCACTACTAGCTGTTACTACTAGCTGTTACTACTAGCTGTTACTATTAGGTGTCACTACTATCTGTTACTACTGCTGCTGTTACTACTAGCTGTTAGTTTTAGCTGTTATACATTATATAGTATAGGCCTTTATACACACACACACACTGTCTGGAGTGTTGAGGCTCACAATACTAACTGCTAGCTGTTACTACTAGCTGTTACTATTCGATGTTAGTGCTAGTTGTTACTATCTGTTACTGCTGGCTGTTACTATTAGGTGCTGTTACTGCTAGCTGTTACTACTAGGTGTTACTACTAGCTGTTACTGCTAGCTGTTACTGCTAGGTGTTACTACTAGGTGTTGCTACTAGCTGTTACTACTAGCTGTTACTCCTAGGTGTTACTACTAGCTGTTACTACTGCTGCTGTTACTACTAGCTGTTACTACTATGTGTTAATACTGGCTGTTACTACTAGGTGGTACTACTAGCTGTTACTATTAGGTGTCACTACTCGCTGTTACTACTAGCTGTTACTACTGCTGCTGTTACTGTTAGCTGTTACTAAGAGCTGTTACTACTACCTGCTGTTACTACTAGCTGTTACTATTAGGTGTCACTACTACCTGTTACTACTAGCTGTTACTACTGATGCTGTTACTGTTAGCTGTTACTACTGCTGCTGTTACTAGTAGCTGTTACTACTAGCTGTCACTACTGCTGCTGTTCCACCTTGCTGTTACTACTAGGTGTTTCTACTAGCTGTTACTATTATGTGTCACTACTAGCTGTTACTACTGCTGCTGTTACTACTGATGCTGTTACTGTTAGCTGTTACTACTAGCTGTTACTACTGCTGCTGTTACTCCTAGCTGTTACTACTAGGTGTTACTACTAGCTGTTACTATTATGTGTTACTACTAGCTGTTACTACTGCTGCTGTTACTACTAGCTGTTAGTTTTAGGTGTTACTACTAGCTGTTACTACTAGGTGTTACTACTAGGTGTTACTAGTAGCTGTTACTACTAGCTGTTACTACTGCTGCTATTACTACTAGCTGTTACTACTAGCTGTTGCTGCTAGCTGTCACTACTAGCTGTTACTACTAGCTGTTACTATTAGGTGTCACTACTAGCTGTCACTACTGCTGCTGTTACTCCTAGCTGTTACTACTAGCTGTTACTATTAGGTGTCCAGCAAACTTAAACATGTGTAAATATTTGTATGAGCATAACAAGATTCAACAACTGAGACATAAACTGAACAAGTTCCACAGACATGTGACTAACAGAAATTGAATAATGTGTCTGAACAAAGGGGGGGGGAGTCAAAAAGTCAAAAGTAACAGTCATTATCTGGTGTGGCCACCAGCTGCGTTAAGTACTGCAGTGCATCTCCTCCTCATGGACTGCACCAGATTTGCCAGTTCTTGCTGCAAGATGTTACCCCACTCTTCCACCAAGAAACCTGCAAGTTCCCTGGACATTTATGGGGGGAATGGCCTTAGCCCTCACCCTCTGATCCAACAGGTCCCAGACGTGCTCAATGGGATTGAGATCCGGGCTCTTCTCTAGCCATAGCAGGACACTGACATTCCTGTCTTGCAGGAAATCACACACAGAATGAGCAGTATGGCTGGTGGCATTGTCATGCTGGAGGGTCATGTCGGGATGAGCCTACAGGAAGGGTATCACATGAGGTAGGAGGATGTCTTCCTTGTAACGCACAGCGTTGAGATTGCCTGCAATGACACCAAGCTCAGTCCGATGATGCTGTGACACACCGCCCCAGACCATGACGGACCCTCACCCTCCAAATTGATCCCGCTCCAGAGTACAGGCCTCGGTGTAACGCTCATTCCTTCAATGATAAACGCTAATCCAACCATCACCCCTGGTGAGACAAAACCGCGACTCGTCAGTGAAGAGCACTTTTTGCCAGTCCTGTCTTGTCCAGCGACGGTGGGTTTGTGCCCATAAGCGATGTTGTTGCAGGTGATGTCTGGTGAGGACCTGCATTACAACAGGCCTACAAGTCCTCAGTCCAGCCTCTCTCAGCCTATTGTGGACAGTCTGACCACTGATGGAGGGATTGTGCGTTCCTGGTATAACTCGGGCTGTTATTGTTGCCATCCTGTACCTGTCCCGCAGGTGTTATGTTTGCATGTACCGATCCTGTGCAGGTGTTGTTACACGTGGTCTGCCACTGCGAGGACGATCAGCTGTCCGCCCTGTCTCCCTGTAGCGCTGTCTTAGACGTCTCACAGTACGGACATTGCAATTTATTGCCCTGGCCACATCTGCAGTCCTCATGCCTCCTTGCAGCATGCCTAAGGCACGTTCACACAGATGAGCAGGGACACTGTGCATCTTTCTCTTGGTGTTTTTCAGAGTCAGTAGAAATGCCTCTTTAGTGTCTTAAGTTTTCATAACTGTAACCTTAATTTCCTACCGTCTGTAAGCTGTTAGTGTCTTAACAACCGTTCCACAGGTGCATGTTCATTAATTGTTTATGGTTCATTGAACAAGCATGGGAAACAGTGTTTAAACCCTTTATAATGAAGATCTGTGAAGTTATTTGGAATTTTATGAATTTTCTTTGAAAGACGGGGTCCTGAAAAAGGGAAGTTTTTTTTTTTGCTGAGTTTATTATTGTTGAAATTAATTGACCATAGAAATGCAAATTCCACAGTACTGTGCAGACCACTAAACCCTAAGCAAGTTACAACAAATTGATAGTGTGTTTTTATGATTTGACATTACTATGCAATTGCTGTTGAACAGAAAAAATATCACTTTCAAATCTACCATTTTGACATTTATAAGGCTACAGATGTTTGATCTTAATTTGAGCCAGTTTGCTACAGCAGGAAAATAATCCTGCAGCAAAAGGAAATGTGAATTATTATGTGGAGTATAATTAATGGACATTTTTGTAGGGGTTGATCAAGTCAGAAATTTCAAAGTGTACATTTTATTTTATTTTTACCTCAAATACACTACAAATTGTACATTTCCCGCATTGCAGGAAAGTTGTCCTGCTACAGGGTGATCAATTTAAGATCCTACATCTGTACATGTTTGACAGTTGGGACGGTGATACTGGCCTTTCATTACCTGGGTGTGGAGGCTGGATTATCAAAACTAGTCTGCCCAGTGACATTCAGCTATTTACACACACACACTCACTCACTCACTCACTCACTCACTCACTCACTCACTCACTCACTCACCCACCCACCCACCCACCCACCCACTCACTCACTCACTCACTCACTCACTCACTCACTCACTCACTCACTCAACCGTACGCACGCACGCACGCACACACACACACACACACACACACACACACACACACACACACACACACACACACACAACTTTGGGTTGTGTGGTTACTCCACGTAGGGCTCTATTCAATCCGTATCGTGGAAGTTCAGCATTACAGAGTGATTGAAATGTAAAGGCAATGTTCCCACGTTAGCGGAGACTGCATTCACGGTAAACACTGCATATGTCTGCTCAATCGCTTAAGCAATCCAGATTGAACAGAGCCACTAACGTGACTACACCTGTTTAGCCTGTCCTGGTTTGGAATATAATCAAACACACACATCATCCTTCCTCCCTACCTCCCTCAATCTCCCTCCCTTGCTCTCTCTCCCTCCACCCCCCCCCCCCCTCCCTCTCTCTCTCTCTCTCTCTCTCCCTCCAACCCCTCCCTCTCTCTCTCTCTCCCTCCAACCCCTCTCTCTCGCTTTCTCTCGTTTACTTTGTCTTTCTGTTCCTCCCTCCCACTCTCTCTCTCTCTCTCTCTCTCTCTCTCTCTCTCTGTCTCTCTGTTTGACCTGGCCCTGCCATGCAGACTGTCTATCTGTAATAGGACAGACGTAACAGAACACTGACCTACATTCCAAACGATATGTTTAAAAATCTCTGTCCAACATAATCCCATCCCTCTTCCTCTCTCTCCCACACACACAAACACACACACATGCACATAGACGTACACGCACATGGACGCACACACAAACACACACACATACAGAAATGTAACTGTACTCACACTCCAAGACCAGCCTATTGATCCTACTCCACAAACCAGTCAGACCAGCCTATTGATCCTACTCCACAGACCAGTCAGACCAGCCTATTGATCCTACTCCACAGACCAGTCAGACCAGCCTATTGATCCTACTCCACAGACCAGTCAGACCAGCCTATTGATCCTACTCCACAGACCAGTCAGACCAGCCTATTGATCCTACTCCACAGACCAGTCAGACCAGCCTATTGATCCTACTCCACAGACCAGTCAGACCAGTCTATTGATCCTACTCCACAGACCAGTCAGACCAGCCTATTGATCCTACTCCACAGACCAGTCAGACCAGCCTATTGATCCTACTCCACAGACCAGTCAGACCAGCCTATTGATCCTACTCCACAGACCAGTCAGACCAGCCTATTGATCCTACTCCACAGACCAGTCAGACCAGCCTATTGATCCTACTCCACAGACCAGTCAGACCAGCCTATTGATCCTACTCCACAAACTATTCATCATGAATCATGATTCCACTCGTTCGCAGAGAGGCAGGCGCAATTAGAACTCAGATCAAGAATATTAGTGTTCTGATGTTTTACAGCAGCAGGGAATGGGAGACTAGTCAGGATCGAGGGAAAGATGAACGGAGCAAAGTACAGAAAGATCCTTGATGAAAACCTGCTCCAGAGCGCTCAGGACCTCAGACTTGGGCAAAGTTTCACCTTCCAACAGGACAATGACCCTAAACACACAGCCAAGACAAAGCAGGAGTGGCTTCGGGACAAGTCTCTGAATGTCCTTGAGTGGCCCAGCCAGAGCCCGGACTTGAACCCGATCGAATATCTCTGGAGAGACCTGAAAAATGCTCCCCATGCAACCTGACAGAGCTTGAGAGGATCTGCAGAGAAGAATGGGAGAACTCCCCAAATACAGGTGTGCCAAGCTTGTAGCATCATACCCAAGAGTAAAGGGTCTGAATACTTATGTAAACGTGATATTTCATTTTAGAT
The DNA here is from genome assembly GCF_057628025.1 of Oncorhynchus mykiss. Taxonomy (NCBI): domain Eukaryota; kingdom Metazoa; phylum Chordata; class Actinopteri; order Salmoniformes; family Salmonidae; genus Oncorhynchus; species Oncorhynchus mykiss. The sequence continues at coordinate 86,933,620 of NC_143022.1, read as the reverse complement.
TTTTTATAAATTTGCCAAAATGTTTTTGCTTTGTCATTATGGGGTATTTGAGTGTGTCGATTGATGAGGCTGTAATGTAACAAAATGTGGAAAAGGTAAAGGGGTCTGAATACTTTCCGAATGCACTGTATATACACACACACACACACACACACACACACACACACACACACACACACACACACACACACACACACACACACACACACACACACACACACACACACACACTGCAACCGCTCAACTGAAGGCACTGTCTCTTTTTCAATCACACATGTTCAACAGCAATGCAACAGGGAATTGTCCGACTCTGAACACTCTATGAGGGAGCGATATATTCAGCACTGAAGCTCTTACTATGCATAGATGTGACATCATGTGAAAGTTCCACACACACACGCATAAACACACATCCCATTCTACAGAACGTATCTTATCGATGTTCTTTAGGAACATGTTTAGCCAGCCAGCCAATTTCTTGTCCTCAGGCTGAAATCATCCGTTCGTAAAAGTTGTCACAACCTTCACAAAGCTTTATAATAAGTACTGCAAATCAGCCAGGAAGTGTGTTATTATGAAGGTGAAACCATCAGTTTAAACTGTCAGAGAGAGGCAGAGCAGATCACGCCACCCACCCATCCACCCACCCACACACACACATACACACACGTACACTGGGTGGGTAAAGATAAGACGAACAACCACCGGTATAAACCAGAACATATGACATTTTCAAAACTGTATTGTTTGACTGCATTTTCATGCAGTTCTATAGGGAAGGCCTAATGTAATTTTCAGCAGTAAAAAATGACAAAATGCACATCAAGTCATCCCTATCAAAATAGTTAATTTGGACTGGACACTAGAAAAGTCCAGAAAAATATTTTTAATCACGTTCATGTTCTTGGTATCTCATGTGAGCTGCATTGCAATTCCGTTTTCTGTATTGTTAGCTGCTAAAGTGCACCAGTGTAAAAGGCCCTTAGTTAACTCTAAAATCTTGTTTTCTATACCCATTTGAAGAGAAACAAGTTATTGATGTGTTTGATAAGATTACAGATTCTCTCATGGGACCCCAAGTTTGGGAACCACTATACTACTAACCTTCTCTCTCTGCTTGGTTCCTCTCTCAGATTCCGTGTGTTTCCTCAGCCTCCTGCATTGCAGCCTGCCTCGGCCTCACAGCCTGCCTCGGCCTCACACTGTCTGCCACACCACTATCTGTCTCACTACTCTCTGTAAAGCAGTTTTAAAAATATATATTTTATATACATGACAATAATATTAAATTGTCTTTATGTTTAAATTGTCTTTGTACTTCACTAAATTTTAAGTCCCACTGGCTATCCCAACACATATTGACATGAAAGTGCATTCTAACAGTGTAAAAGGCCTTTGTTGACTCTAAAATGTTGTTTTCTATACCCATTTGAAGAGAAACAAGTTATTAATATGTTCAATAAGATTGAGGATTCTCTCAGGGGATCCTATTTCAATTTCAGGGGACCTCACAAGGGTCCCCGACCCCAAGTTTGGGAACCACTGTACTACTAACCTTTTTGATTGGTTTCTCTTTATAAAGCAAAGTTATTTTGTTATTGGAACTTATAGTAGCCTATCTTTTGTTAAGATTATAGCTAGTTTAATTAATTTCAGTCAACTGCTCCTGCTGAGGTCAGGTTCCGTTTAACTTCAGCTTCTAACTACATCCTACTAGCCAGCAAGTTAGCATGCGAACATAACGAGCATACCTGAATCATGATTCCACTCGTTCACAGAGAGGCAGGCGCGATTAGAACTCAGATCAAGAATATTAGTGTTCTGAGTGTTGATCAACACTGGGAACGCAATAATAAGTGGGTAAACGGTCATGAACAAAATAAAAAGGTGAGTAAACGGTGCTTACCATCCACTACATTCCTGCCTGCACTGCTCTGTTGTCTCACCCAGAACTTAAGAGTCACTACTACTCATCAGTAAACTAATCTTGCCAGATAAAGAGCGACCAATGCCCCCTCTAGCCTCCAGAGTCCCAGTCCTGCTCCACTGCCCCCTCTAGCCTCCAGTCCCAGTCCTGCTCCACTGCCCCCTCTAGCCTCCAGTCCCAGTCCTGCTCCACTGCCCCCTCTAGCCTCCAGTCCCAGTCCTGCTCCACTGCCCCCTCTAGCCTCCAGTCCCAGTCCTGCTCCACTGCCCCCTCTAGCCTCCAGTCCCAGTCCTGCTCCACTGCCCCCTCTAGCCCTCTAGCCTCCAGTTCCAGTCCTGCTCCACTGCCCCCTCTAGCCTCCAGAGTCCCAGTCCTGCTCCACTGCCCCCTCTAGCCTCCAGAGTCCCAGTCCTGCTCCACTGCCCCCTCTAGCCTCCAGAGTCCCAGTCCTGCTCCACTGCCTCCTCTAGCCTCCAGAGTCCCAGTCCTGCTCCCTCTAGCCTCCAGAGTCCCAGTCCTGCTCCCTCTAGCCTCCAGAGGCCCAGTCCTGTTCCCTCTAGCCTCCAGAGGCCCAGTCCTGCTCCCTCTAGCCTCCAGAGGCCCAGTCCTGCTCCCTCTAGCCTCCAGAGGCCCAGTCCTGCTCCCTCTAGCCTCCAGAGGCCCAGTCCTGTCCACTGACTCCCAGGGATAAATGGAGATAATGGGAAATATACAGTACCAGTCAAAAGTTTGGACACACCTACTCATTCAAGGGTTTTTCTTTATTTTTTACATTGTAGAATAATAGTGAAGACATCAAAACTATGAAAACCACATATGGAATCATGTAGTAACCAAAAAAGTGTTAATCAAAATATATTTTATATTGGAGATTCTTTAAAGTAGCCACCCTTTGCCTTGATGACAGCTTTGCAGACTCTTGGTATTCTCTCAACCAGCTTCACCTGGAATGCTTTTACAACCGTCTTGAAGGAGTTCCCACATATGCTGAGCACTTGTTGGCTGCTTTTCCTTCACTCCAACTAATCCCAAACCATCTCAATTTGGTTGAGTTCGGGTGATTGTGGAGGTTAGGTCATCTGATGCAGCACTCCATCACTCTCCATCTTGGTCAAATAGCCCTTACAGAGCCTGGAGGTGTGTTGAGTCATTGTCTTGTTGAAAAACAACTGATAGTCCCACTAAGCACAAACCAGATGGGAAGGCGTATCGCTGCAGAATGCTGTGGAATCCATGCTGGTTAAGTGTGCCTTGAATTCTAAATAAATCACTGACAGTGTTACCAGCAAAGCACACCCACACTAACACACCTCCTCCTCCATGCTTCACGGTGGGAAATACACATGCGGAGATCATCATTCACCTATGCTGCGTCTCACAAAGACATAGCAGTTGGAACCAAAAATCTCAAATTTCCATCGGTCTAATGTCCATTGCTCGTATTTTCTTGGCCCAAGCAAGTCTCTTCTTATTATTGGTGTCATTTAGTAGTGGTTTCTTTGCAGCAATTTCACCATGAAGGAATGATTCTCGCAGTCTCCTCTGAACAGTTGATGTTGAGATGTGTCTGTTACTTCAACTTCGTGAAGCATTTATTTGGGCTGCAATTTCTGAGGCTGGTAACTCTAATGAACTTATCCTCTGCAATAGAGGTAACTCCTTTCCTGTGGCGGTCCTCACGAGAGCCAGTTTCCTCATGGTTTTTGCGACTTAACTTCTTTGCGACAAAGTTCTTGAAATTTTCCGGATTGACTGGCCTTCATGTCTTAAAGTAATGATAGACTGTAGTTTCTCATTGCTTATTTGTGCTGTTCTTGTCATAATGTGAACTTGGTCTTTTACCAAATAGGGATATCTTCTGTATACCAACCCTACCTTGTCACAACACAACTGATTGGCTCAAACGCATTAAGGAAAGAAATTCCACAAATGAACTTTAATTGAAATGCATTCCAGGTGCCCAAAGTGTGCAAAGCTGTCATCAAGGCAAAGGGTAGCAACTTTGAAGAATCTCAAATCGCAAATATATTTTGATTAGTTTACTACTTTTTTGGTTACTACATGATTCCATATGTGTTATTTCATTGATGTCTTCACTATTATTCTACAATGTAGAAAATAATACAAATAAAGAAAAACCCTGGAATAAGTAGGTGTGTCCAAACTTTTGACTGGTACTGTATATTCCCTTTCGGTGATTCTTATCAGCACCTCACAACCCTTTCAAGTTGCACACTCCACTCCCCATCTCCCGGGAGCAGTGCCTGAGAGTCTAGGGGTACCATAAACCGGCCTCTCAAACCCTCTCTGACCTGTGTGACTTGGCCCTGATTGGTTGACATGGCAGTTGCTATGGCAGTTGGTAGGGGTCGACACCCTTCTGACTCTCCAGGTCACACACCTCTCAGTATCCTTCAAGCAGTTGCAGAGACAGCAGCAAGCTAGAGATCTTCTCGGATCCCAAAATTGAGATCCAAACCTAATTGAATCCGTTAAATTCCTTACCCGACCCAAACAGGATCCGGTCATTGTTTTAGAAAATCTATGTCCGATTCGGATACAAGGTTGACCAGATTTGACCAAAAACATATCTGAGCTGAGAAAAAATTGGATCCAAATTGGTCTGTATCCAACCCAAATTGGTCTGTATCCAACCCAAATTTGTCTGTATCCAACCCAAATTGGTCTGTATCCAACCCAAATGTATCTGTATCCAACCCAAATTGATCTGTATCCAACCCAAATTGATCTGTATCCAACCCAAATTGATCTGTATTCAACCCAAATTGATCTGTATCCAACCCAAATTGGTCTGTATCCAACCCAAATTGGTCTGTATCCAACCCAAATTGATCTGTATCCAACCCAAATTGATCTGTATTCAACCCAAATTGATCTGTATCCAACCCAAATTGATCTGTATCCAACCCAAATGGGTCTGTATCCAACCCAAATTGGTCTGTATCCAACCCAAATGGGTCTGTATCCAACCCAAATTGGTCTGTATCCAACCCAAATTGGTCTGTATCCAACCCAAATTGGTCTGTATCCAACCCAAATGGGTCTGTATCCAACCCAAATTGGTCTGTATCCAACCCAAATGGGTCTGTATCCAACCCAAATGGGTCTGTATCCAACCCAAATGGGTCTGTATCCAACCCAAATGGGTCTGTATCCAACCCAAATTGGTCTGTATCCAACCCAAATGGGTCTGTATCCAACCCAAATTGGTCTGTATCCAACCCAAATGGATCTGTATCCAACCCAAATTGGTCTGTATCCAACCCAAATGGGTCTGTATCCAACCCAAATGGGTCTGTATCCAACCCAAATTGGTCTGTATCCAACCCAAATGGGTCTGTATCCAACCCAAATGGGTCTGTATCCAACCCAAATGGGTCTGTATCCAACCCAAATGGGTCTGTAGCCAACCCAAATTGGTCTGTATCCAACCCAAATTTATCCGAAAGATGAAAAATGCAGCTTTATTGCGGCGCAAGCCAACAAAATTGTTTTGACGTGTATGGCAGTGAAATTTAACATGCATTTTCGGTTGTATCTAAAATAATTGATTTGTGTTGTACAGCTTAATATTTTCATGACATCCCTATAGTATGACGGAGAACATTATGACGTTTTCTTATTTCTGCTGACCAAATATTTGAGCAGGATGGATTTTTTATGTAATGATCATAGCCTGACTGAGAGCAGCGAATAGTTCAGTTTTGTCTGTAACCTAATACTCTGTAGGCCTAATATTTTACTGAGCAACATTACAATCTAGCCTATTTAACAGTATTAATAAATACTGATTTAGACTAAAGGTAGGCTATAACCTGTTTGACCAGCATGCTTCAAATTCAAAATACATTTTGAATAGGCTACGGAAAGATGGAGACTCCCATCTGCATTCTCATGTCATTTTCAACAATTGGGATTTGTAGGTCTAGGTAAGTATTCCTGCTATGACAACACTATAATTGGATGTAGAATAGTGTGAGGTTTTCAGAGATCTCTGTTAATTTTGTTTCTGTTGACCACATGTTTTAGATTAGAGGATTGTTATGTGGTGATTTTAGGATGCAAGCAAGTGCTGTGTGTTAGACATATTTTGGTAGGCTATTTCAACAACTCAAGTCTAACTCATCAAATCAAATCAAATTGTATTGTCACATGCGCTGAATACACCTTACAGTGAAATGCTTACTTACGAGCCCTTAACAAAAAATGCAGTTTTAAGAAAAATAAGAGTTAAGTAAAAAAATAAAAATAAAAAATTATTGAAGAGCAGCAGTAAAATAACAGTAGCGAGACTATATAAAGGGGGCACCGGTACAGAGTCAATGTGCGGGGGCAAGGGTTAGTCGAGGTAAATGCAAATAGTCTGGGAGGCCATTTCATTAGCTGTTGAGGAGTCTTATGACTTGGGAGTAGATGATGTTAAGAAGCCTTTTGGACCTAGACTTAACACTCCGGTACCGCTTGCTGTGCGGTAGCAGAGAGAACAGTCTATGACTAGGGTGGCATGAGTCTTAGACAATTTTTAGGGCCTCACTCTGACACCGCCTAGTATAGAGGTCCTGGATGGCAGGAAGCTTGGCCCCAGTGATGTACTGGGCCGTATGCACTACCCTCTGTAGTGCCTTGCAGTCAAAGGCCAAGCGGTTGCCATACCAGGCTCTCGATGGTGCAGCTGTATAATTTTTTGAAAATCTGAGGACCCATGCCAAATCTTTTCAGTCAACTGAGGGGGAATAGGCTTTGTCGTGTCCTCTTCATGACTATCTTGGTGTGTTTGGACCATGGTAGTTTGTTGGTGATGTGGACACCAAGGAACTTGAAGCTCTCGATCTGCTCCACTACAGCCCCGTCAATAAGAATGGGGGCGTGCTCGGTCCTCCTTTTCCTGTTGAACACAAAAATCTCCTTTGTCTTGATCACGTTGAGGGAGAGGTTGTTATCCCGGCACAAAAAGTTAATCGTTGTCGGTGATCAGGCCTACCACTGTTGTGTCATCGGCAAACTTAATGATGTGTTGGAGTCGTGACTGACCATGCAGTCATGAGTGAACAGGGAGTACAGGAGGGTACTGAGCAAGCACCCCGGAGGGGCCCCCGTGTTGAGGATCAGCGTAGTGGATGTCTTGTTACCTTACCCTTACCACCATCATGTCAACTGTAATATCTGTCAGCATAAAGATGAGTGGCAAATGTATGTGTTAGTTTCGTGGCATTCGTTCAAAATAAATAATACATAAATGCAGAGTTAACAACACATTAGGTTAGAGCATGGGACCAATAACCGAAAGGTTGCAAGATCCAATCCCTGAGCTGACAAGGTAGAAATCTGTCGTTCTGCCCCTGAACAAGGCAGTTAACCCACAGTTCCTAGGCTGTCATTGAAAATAAGAATTTGTTCTTAACTGACTTGCCTAGTCAAATAAAGGTTAAAAAAAAAACTGACCATTTTGTTGCTCCCAGCCTATAGACAGAAACTAAAACAGGAAACGCCGGTGCTCAGGTCTGTTCAACGCTGGTCCGACCAATCTGATTCCACGCGGACTGGGATATGTGGACTGGGATATGTTCCGGATAGCGTCGAACAACAATATTGATGTATACACTGATTCGGTGAGGGAGCTTATTAGGAAGTGCATCTGTGATGTTGTACCCACGGCGACAATTAAAACATCCTCAACCAGAAATTGATGAATTGATTGATTGATGGCAACATTCGCACAAAACTGAAACCGCGAACCACTACTTTTAATCAGGGCAAGGCGACCGGAAACAGGACCGAATATAAACAGTGTAGCTACTCCCTCCGCAAAGCAATCAAACAAGCTAAACGTCAGTATAGAGACAAAGTAGAGTCGCAATTCAACGGCTCAGACACGAGAGGTATGTGGCAGGGTCTACAGTCAATCACGGACAACAAAAAGAAAACCAGCCCCATCGCGGACCCCGATGTCTTGCTCCCAGACAAACTAAACAACGTCTTTGCTCGCTTTGAGGACAATACAGTGCCCCCGACACGGCCTGCTACAAAAACCTGCAGACTCTCCTTTACCGCAGCCAACGTGAGTAAAACATTTAAATGTGTTAACCCTCGCAAGGCTGCCGGCCCAGAAGGCATCCCTAGCCGTGTTCTCAGTGCATGCGCAGACCAGCTGGCTGGTGTGTTTACGGACATATTCGATCTATCCTTATCCCAGTCTGCTGTTCCCACATGCTTCAAGAGGGCCACCATTGTTCCTGTTCCCAAGAAAGCTAAGGTAACTGAGCTAAACGACTATCGCCCCGTAGCACTCACTTCGGTCATTATGAAGTGTTTTGAAAGACTAGTCAAGGATCATATCACCTCCACCCTACCTGACACCCACTCCAATTTGCTTACCGCCCTAATAGGTCCACAAATTACACAATCGCAATCACACTGCACACTGCCCTAACCTATCTGGACAAGAGGAATACCTATGTAAGAATCCTGTTCATTGACTACAGCTCAGCATTTAATACCATAGTACCCTCCAAACTCGTCATTAAGCTCGAGACCCTGGGTCTCGACCCCGCCCTGTGCAACTGGGTACTGGACTTCCTGACGGGCCGCCCCCAGGTGGTGAGAGAAGGAAACAACATCTCCACCCCGCTGATCCTCAACACTGGGGCCCCACAAGGGTGCGTTGCCAGCCCTCTCCTGTACTCCCTGTTCACCCATGACTGCGTGGCCATGCACGCCTCCAACTCAATCATCAAGTTTGCAGACGACACTACAGTGGTAGGCTTGATTACCAACAACGGTGAGACGGCCTACAGGGAGGAGGTGAAGGCTCTCGGAGTGTGGTGTCAGGAAAATAACCTCACACTCAACGTCAACAAAACAAGGGAGATGTTCGTGGACTTCAGGAAACAGCAGAGGGCGCATCCCCCTATCCACATCGTAGGGACAGTAGAGGAGAAGGTGGAAAGTTTTAAGTTCCTCGGCCTACACATCACGGACAATCTGAAATGGTCCACCCACACAGACAGCGTGATGACGAAGGCGCAGCAGCGCCTCTTCAACCTCAGGAGGCTGAAGAAATTTGGCTTGTCACCAAAAACACTCACAAACCTTTACAGCTGCATAATCGAGAGCATCCTGTCGGGCTGTATCACCGCCTGGTACGGCAACTGCTCCGCTCACAACTGTAAGGCTCTCCAGAGGGTAGTGAGGTCTGCACAACGCATCACCGGGGGCAAACTACCTGCCCTCCAGGACACCTACAGCACCCGATGTCACAGGAAGGCCAAAAAGATTATCAAGGACAACAACCACCCGAGCCACTGCCTGTTCACCCCGCTATCATCCAGAATGCGAGGTCAGCACAGGTGCATCAAAGCTGGGACCGAGAGACTAAAAAACAGCTTCTATCGCAAGGCCATCAGACTGTTGAACAGCCATCACTAACATTGAGTGGCTGCTGCCAACATACTGACTCAAATCTCTAGCCACTTGAATAATAAAAAATGGGATGTAATAAATGTATCACTAGTCACTTTAAACAATGCCACTTTATATGATGTTTACATACCCTACATTACTCATCTCATATGTATATACTGTACTCTATACCATCTACTGCATCTTGCCTATGCCGTTCGGCCATCGCTAATCCATAAATGTATATGTACATATTCTTATTCATTCCTTTACACTTGTGTGTACAATGTAGTTGTTGTGAAATTGTTAGATTACTTGTTAGATATTACTGCATGGTCGGAACTACAAGCACAAGCATTTCGCTACACTCGCATTAACATCTGCTAACCATGTGTACAGTCGTGGCCAAAAGTTTTGAGAATGACACAAATATTAATTTCAACAAAGTTAGCTGTATTTAGATATTTTTGTCAGATGTTACTATGGAATACTGAAGTATAATTACAAGCATTTCATAAGTGTCAAAGGCTTTTATTGACAATTACATGAAGTTGATGCAAAGAGTCAATATTTGCAGTGTTGACCCTTCTTTTTCAAGACCTCTGCAATCTGCCCTGGCATGCTGTCAATTAACTTCTGGGCCACATCCTGACTGATGGAAGCCCATTCTTGCATAATCAATGCTTGGAGTTTGTCAGAATTTGTGGGTTTTTGTTTGTCCACCCCCTCTTGAGGATTGACCACAAGATCTCAATGGGATTAAGGTCTGGGGAGTTTCCTGGCCATGGACCCAAAATATTGATGTTTTGTTCCCCGAGCCACTTAGTTATCACTTTTGCCTTATGGCAAGGTGCTCCATCATGCTGGAAAAGGCATTGTTCGTCACCAAACTGTTCCTGGATGGTTGGGAGAAGTTGCTCTCGGAGGATGTGTTGGTACCATTCTTTATTCATGGCTGTGTTCTCAGGCAAAATTGTGAGTGAGCCCACTCCCTTGGCTGAGAAGCAACCCAACACATGAATGGTCTCAGGATGCTTTACTGTTGGCAGGACACAGGACTGATGGTAGCGCTCACCTTGTCTTCCCCGGACAAGCTTTTTTTCGGATGCCCCAAACAATCGGAAAGGGGATTCATCAGAGAAAATGAAATGACTAACCCAATCCTCAGCAGTCTAATCCCTGTACCTTTTTCATAATATCAGTCTGTCCCTGATGCTTTTCCTGGAGAGAAGTGGCTTCTTTGCTGCCCTTCTTGACACCAGGCCATCCTCCAAAAGTCTTTGCCTCACTGTGCGTGCAGATGTACTCACACCTGCCTGCTGCCATTCCTGAGCAAGCTCTGTACTGGTGGTGCCCCGATCCCACAGCTGAATCAACTTTAGGAGACGGTCCTAGCAGTTGCTGGACTTTCTTGGGCGCCCTGAAGCCTTCTTCACAACAATTGAACCGCTCTCTTTGAAGTTCTTGATGATCCAATAAATTATTGATTTAGGTGCAATCTTACTGGCAGCAATATCCTTGCCTGTGAAGCCCTTTTTGTGCAAAGCAATGATGACGGCACATGTTTCCTTGCAGGTAACCATGGTTGACAGAGGAAGAACAATGATTCCATGCACCTCCTTTTGAAGCTTCCAGTCTGTTATTCGAACTCAATCAGCATGACAGAGTGATCTCAAGCCTTGTCCTCGTCAACACTCACACCTGTGTTAACGAGATAATCACTGACATGATGTCAACTGGTCCTTTTGTGGCAGGGCTGAAATGCAGTGGAAATGTTTTTGGGGGGATTCAGTTCATTTGCATGGCAAATAAGGATTTTGCAATTAATTGTAATTAATCTGATCACTCTTCATAACATTCTGGAGTATATGCAAATTGCCATCATACAAACTGAGGCAGCAGACTTTGTGAAAATTAATATTTGTGTCATTCTCAAAACATTTGTCCACGACTGTATGTGACCAATAAAATTTGATTTGATTTAACCCTTACTCTAACCCTAGCCCTAACCCTTACTCTAACCTTAACCCTAACTCTAAACCTAACCCTAAACGTAACCCTAACTCTAAACCTAACCCTAACTATAACCTTAGCCAAGCAATTGCTTATGAACAGATAGTTTGTTGATAGTATGACCATCTGTAGAGCATCTACAGATGGAAAATCCGGACTATCCAAATAAAGTGTGACCTTGAACTGTGTACAGTGCATTCATTACCTCTGTTTCTGTTCATTACAGAACCACTACCATTCCACTACAGCCCCATGTACCTGAAAGTTCCTGTGTGTGAATAAAGTTCCTGTGTTAACTCTTGAGCTGCATTATTCCCCCTTTAACCAGAGGTGATGTCAAATACACTACAAGTTTTCCTGCAACAGGGTGATCAAATTAAGATCCTACATCTGTATGGAGTATCCACACACTCGTTTCACTTCTTTGAAGTACACTGCAAGAAGTGTTACATTCACAGTGTTAATGTTTTTAACTTGTATTTTTTTAGAATTTGTTTGTTTCAACATCTGTGTTTTCGCATGTACATTGATTGTTATTGATCTTATGCTATGCAAAGATAAATAACACAATATTCTAAACCATTGCAATCTGTAAGTGGTTGGATTTACAAAGCAAACAGCAAGAGTAAAAATGTACTCTGACGGAGTTGTTAATTCAAAACAACACAAGAAAAGTGTAAAATTGCATGGGAGTGAATTAAAAACGACACTGAAAGGGTGAAATGGCCATAAATGTAATAATAATCAACCCTATGACCAGAGTAGTTTTAACTGAAAATGGGGGTGGGATCATATAAACCCCAAAATGCTGTTGAATTTAAATCCATGGGAGTTGAATTACCTCTTATTGCGATTTTACTATGTGGACTAGACTGGCACACATGAAACATTAGGCTCCATGCTGTCGTGGGGCCAGAGTGGAAAGCAGAGGACAGTAGAGGGTTAAGACCCCTTGGCCCTGGTCTCTTTGGCCCCTGTGGGTGGAGGACAGCCGCAGGGACCCGTGAATCCCTCCTTATGTCACCTCCTTTGTTGACCACAGTTGTCAAGCACAGTACCCTTTTATTTCTCATATAGTAGTAAATCAATCCAATCTCACCGTCCAGAACATTCTACCCTCTCCAACTGAGCCCGTTCTTTTCTATCCTCAGCGGTTTACATGCTCTCTCTCCTCCCACTTCATTTCACCACATATTTTGGAGAACCCAGAGCGCGCGCACACACACACACACACAAACACACCATAAATTGTCACAGACCAACAGACTACACCTCACGTATCCTCTCAGTCAGTCCATAGCATAGCATCGCCACAGGCATATGACAACTTAGAGAAGTAGTGACAATAACAAGCTGGCTTTAGACTCTCTGTGGCTTTGGGGTCAGTTGCAGTTAGGTGACTTTCTCAGCACGTACAGTATTCTCTAAAGAAGGGTCAATTGACTTGGTCAAATTTACTTTAAGGTCTGCTTTTAAACTCCTTATAATGGTTATACACAAGTGAATAACACAACGTTAAAAAGTTATGAGGTTTATAGGGAGTTTATAAGCAGCCTTTTCCAGTTTTAGCCTAAAGTTTACGCTACGCCTTAGAGAAAACCTTACCTGAGTAGATGTTAGTGTGAGCAGTGACATTGGCCTCCTCTTCCTCAGCTCCATACACTTCCTCAGTTTACAGATCTGGTGTCCAGTCCTGCGGTTCAGACAGCAGCTACACTGGCCACAGTTGATCTTCCTTAGGCACGGCTCACACCCTCCACACCTACTCCTCTTCTTCCTCTCCCTCCTCTGGATGATCCGTGGGGTTCGGGGCAGAGATGTGGCCCCGTCCAGGTGTCCCAGGTCCAGGCTAGGGTGTCCAGGGGGGCTAAGTTCCCCATATCCAGTCTCTGACTCAGTGTCGAAGGAGTAGGAGGATTGGGTGCTCTCAGAGCTGCAGGAGAAGGAGAATGAGAACTTGGAGCTAGAACTCTCCTGGTTAGGGATGCAGGAGGTCTTTGGCACTGAACCCAGATCAGATACAGAGACAGATGCAATATCTGTGTTTGGTTCAGACCCTGTGTTTGGTTCAGACCTTGTGTCTGTGTTTGGGAGTGAGGGTTGTGGCTCATCTTGGTTGTACTTGTTGTGAGTCATTGGACCAGAACCCAGGTCACAATCAGAGACAGATACAATGTCTTTGTCTGGTTCAGACCCAGTGGTGAAGACGTCTTTCTTTGTGTATGGGAGTGATGATGATGATGGTGGTTCTTCTGGGTAATTGTTGTGGTTGTTTGACAATGGACCCAGGTCAGGTACAGACACATTGATGGGGACCTCCGCGTTGGTGTACAGGTCTGAAGATGATGATGCAGACGATGAAGATAATTTTACATTGGGTTGATTGGATGACTCTTTGGTCTCTTTGTCCACTGGTCTGAGAAGTTGTCTAGCCTCTGGAGAGACAGGGCTCTCTGGGCTCTGACCGGGTGCTGGGTTTGCTGGGATTACACACAGAGACTTGTGGGGTTCACTGAGGAAGGCAACTGAGAGACTTAGTGATACTGGGTGCACTGAGGTCGTCTGTGATGTCTCATGGAAAGTAGTTGGGACTTTTAAAGGTTTATGGATTTCAACAGTTTGGGTAGGTTGGATTAGTTTTGCACCTTGGTTCAGAACCTTAATGTCATGTGACATTGTAGGGTGAAGTGTAAAGGTCGGGTGAGGATGAGGGAGAGGGGGTGACACCAGGTCTGAGGTAGCTGGTTCAGCGACAGATGGGGGATGGACAGGTGATTGCATCATCAACACATCATCCTGCAGAGGTGGCTTTTGGGGCTGAGAGACAGAAATACTGGCGCTTGTGTCTGGAGGTCTGCTGAACTCTCTCTTCTCCAGTCTCTCGTCTTTCTCCTCTCTTTCCTTGGTCTCCTTCACCTTGACTATCTCCACTCTCTCCTCCCCCTCTGCTTTCTTCTTTTCTTCATCAGTCTTCTCTCCTTCCTCTACTGCTTCCTTTCCGTCCTTCTCCAACCTCTCCCCTCCTCTCTGCTCCTCTGCATGAGTATCTCTCTCTCTCTGCTCCATCTCAATCTGCTCAGCTCCAAGGTTAATCTTGGCTTTGTCTTCACCTTTAGGGACGACTGACACTTCCTGCCTCTCATCACTGGTAGAGTCACCAAGCTCATGGCTCCGGTAGAATTGCGCTGACTTGCCCTCACTAATATTATTGACTAGCTTTTCCTGTTGTTGGTCAACACTGATGGGGACATTGAGCTCAGAGTGTTTGCCCTCACCACTATGGCTGAAAGGCTTATCGTGTGGGTCAGTACCAACCGCGTCACCATTATGGGCAACTAACTCTTCATGTTTGTCATCACTAGCTGAGTCATCAGTTCTCAGGTTAAGAGGTTTGCCCTCACCATCATGGCCGACTCCTGGCTCCTGCTGGTCAATACAGGAATGGTCATCAAGTTCAGTCCTCTGGTTAGGTTTGCCCTCACTATCATGGCTGACTCCTGGTTCCTGCTGGTCAACACAGGAAGTGTCATCAAGTTCAGTCCTCAGGTTAAGAGGTTTTCCCTCACATTCATGGCCAACTCCTGGTTCCTGCTGGTCAACACAGGAAGGGTCTTCAAGTTCAGTCCTTAGGTTAAGAGGTTGGCCCTCACTATCATGGCTGACTACCTCCTTCTCTTGGTCAATCATACTAGGGTCTATACTACCAGGGTCAGACTCCTCAGGTCCTTGCTCAATCCCTCTTTCGCTCCATCTCTGACCCCTTGCTCCCCTCGCCCCCCTCCCTCTGGCTTTCTTCCCTCCCCTGCTAGGCTTTACCGTCAGGGGAGGAAACTTCTTGGAGCACCCCATGCCCCGTAAGGACATCCTGCGCCCCGGCGGATCCTCTCCCACCCCATGCTGGAGCAGAGGATTACCCCGGCTCCTTAGCCTCACTGATCCTGTTACATGCACAGGGGCATGGTTAACCCTACCAGGGGACCCCCCCGGGACCTGACTGCCAAGCCTGCCAACCCCACTCCTCCCTGGGCTTCTGGCCGGCTGGGCCTGGGTCCTGGTTGTGGATCTTCGGGGTGGTTTTGGTGTCGACTGTGGGCTCTCAAAGGCTTTTCCTCTAAACTTGCTGGAGTTGGAGATCTGCCTCTTGGCGGTGGTGGTGGTGGTTGTTGTTGTGGGTATCACCTTGCAGCCATTCCTTGTCTGTGGTGGGGGTTGTCTCTTAGGGGGTTTGGGAGTAGGAGGCATAGTGGAGGATGTGAGAGGGCAGAGATGAGGCAGTCGGCATGGGAACCAGGTGAATGGTTGTTCTCAGCTGTGCTCCAACTTCAACTTTTTTTTCTCTCTTCCTTAATTTTTTGGGGAGTAGATTACTGGCTTACACTGACACTCATATGTTGATTTATTTTCCCACCATGTTGAAAACCTGTGCAAGGACCTGGAGGGAATTGATAAAGAAAATAAAAAAATATGTTAAAATAACTGTCTGTTTCTCTATTATATAACACACCCAAACACGTCCGTGTTTGACTGACAACACTAAGGAGAAAACGTTTTTATTTTCCTAACAAAACATGCCTGGTCACACGTTTTTTTTTGTATGTACTGGGTATAATAGAACCCAATTGTATAATTTGTAGCAGATGTTTAGAAATCTTGAACTGCATGGTGTTGCATTCGGGCAATGAAGCGTGTGACTGCAAATAGAACATGTATGAGGTATCAGGTGTAACTATATGGGTTAGTTGTATAGTGTTGAAGATTGTCGAGTTACCAGCCGTCTTTCACTTTCAACTGATCATGTTCAATAAACTCGCCTTGTGAGCCCACTTTAGGCTACTGCAGTTTTCCCTACTGTGTCCCTTTAACGAAAGGAATGGCGCCGGGCCTGCCGTGCCAAATACGTCCGTATTTGGCTTAGCCGACTAAACAGTTTACAACACACAACACCTTGTCAAAGCAATGATCCGTGAAGTAGAGACATGCTTATTACCATGTAGTTAACAGATTACACAATAACCCTTTCCTATAAATAAATGATTAATTGCAATATCAATAATATATTTGTATTATTAATCAATATGCTATAATCTCCAAACGCTCCTTCTTCTTCCGCATGGCGGTGGTATTTATTTTATATTTAGGCTAAGCCATTTAACAGTTAAAAGGCAGAAGTGAAGCCCTTTAAAAAAGTATAGGCTGCCACACAACACCGGACTTGGCTCGCGGCCTACTTTTTTACTGCACGAGTTTCAGACGGAAGCGTAATGACAATGTTGTAACCAGCTTGCAACACTTTTGCCGCGTCGAGTAGATTTTCTTGCACTTGACCGAATGTCCGAAAAATATCGAGTATTTGACACTCGTGGCATTGGATGGCTGGCTAAGCTATTCGTGAATGTCACAAATAACATAAGTGTTGTTGGTTTAGATGTTATTTACACGTTGACTTTAAAAGGCAGCTCAAATACTTTACATACCAGAGAGACAGTTGCACTGTCTGAATTGCTAATAATATTCCACTCCTGATAGACACTGACGATCATTGTATTGGTTTCACACGGAAAATATGGCTGGTTAGTAGCTCTTCTTTACAACGCTGATACATTGACACAATCTACCAATACTGTTTTATCAACACGTATATAGCCATACTGAATAAAACACCATTTAAAGCGTAAATCCTTCTTGTGTCAATCCATTCGGGGAAGCCCTCTCTCCCTCCTCTCCCAGACGCGACCTACGGTCTCGAGTCAACTCAGCTCTGGAGTGAAGGGTCATTGGGAAAACCTGGAATGGAGCATTTGTCTACTTTCTCTAATGAGTAGAGGTAACAAACTACTATCAAACTACTTCAAACCCTAGATAACCTTTAACAAGCTAATGTTTTGCTTCATATTCTGTATGGTTTACAACTGTGTAATAATAACTGCTTTAAAAATATGTTTTAGAACTGTGTAATAGTAACACCTTAAAAACACTAACCTGCTACACAAAAGTACTATTTGACCCTATATGTAGGAAATTATTAAGTGTTTAGGAAGTTGTTTACATATTATTAATTGACACATTTATGGTTTAATTATGCCGTTTTTATTATTTGCCAATGACGTCATTCGCATGAGACAGTGGATCTGTGCACATGAAGGGCACCAGTTGTTAGTGATCATAAAAACATGTGCCTTAACCCTTCATACATACATTTAACCGGTAGCCAGTTGTTTTTTGTATTGCTGTTTGCCTAATCACATTTCGCTATTCTTTAGCTACGCATTTCTCGCAAAAAATAGTGACCAGAAACTGAACTCACAATTGTCGCTCGGTGAGGTTGTCTCCACGAGTGCCCGCTAGGCAGGTTTCTTCGGGGAATCAGGAAGCGACGGAGGCTACCTGCAAATGCTAACGCTGGCGTGATATTTTTTTGCAACGGTTGTTCATCTGACAGTGTTGACCTAGCAGTGGGTAAGATAGCTAATATAAGTTATTAGTACAGCAACTGTGAGTCAGTGTTTGAACAGTCCATTCAATAGTAGAGATTCGAAATTGTAGCTAGTTGACTATTTAACGTTCATCTGCTAGTAACGGTAGTACGATAACTCGACTTCAATGACAGCTAGCTACTACTAGCTATTGTTTTGTTTTGACACGTGACTAGCCAGCTAACCAAATTATGTATTGATTATACATTGTTTTAGTGATCAACAGGTTGCGACGTTATGCCTCACATAGTTATGTGCCTCTCAAGGCAAGACAGAATGTCAGTGTTAGTAAGTTATATTGTTGGTCTGATAATGACGTGGAGCGTTGTCCTTTTTAATGCTGGGTGAGAATGCAATGTAGCTGTTGTGTTTTTTTCTTTGCATAGTTATGGATACATTCGGTCCTGATTGAACTCACACATCATGGCAACGGACGATGCAGTCTCACCCGTGGTCGTCCTGTGATCCCCGACCACACTCAGGGGGACTATCACTTTGTCCGCTCCTTCGTAGCTGGAGGTAAGGGCGGAGGTAAGGCTGGAGGTAAGGGCGGAGGTAAGGGCGGCTGCAGACTTCACTAGTGATGATAATGCAGAAATACAATACAGAACATACAGTAGTACACATCCAGTGACACAAGCCCTGGTTCTGATGAGCTGCATAGTGTGCAGGCAATTCATCTGGCAATAACAGACTACTATCATCTAAATTAAAACTCACCAGAGATCCAGAAGAAATGGGTATATGTCTACAGAGTTCTGACAACTTAAACACCTAGACCTTGGCAGAGCGATATAGGCATAATGAGTTTGTGAGTAGGTTTCACAGACCCAGATTAAGCTGATTTGTCTTGGACCTGGATTAAAAAGCATGCTCAATGGCGATTCTTTTTAGTCCAGGACTAAGCTTAAAGCTGAAATCCGCACCACTGTTCAGTCAGCATCAGGTGAAACAGCACCACTGTTCAGTCAGCATCAGGTGAAACAGCACCTCTGTTCAGTCAGCATCAGGTGAAACAGCACCACTGTTCAGTCAGCATCAGGTGAAACAGCACCTCTGTTCAGTCAGCATCAGGTGAAACAGCACCACTGTTCAGTCAGCATCAAGTGAAACAGCACTGTTCACCCCCAGCGCATTTGTTATTGTTTTTGTGTTGTTGATGAAACGGAGGAGAGGAGCATCCAGAATTCTGGGAAAACAAAATGGCGTGCAATGATGTCCGAGGGAAAGAAACGGTGTTGGTTGTTTGTTGCATAAACGTCTGGATACTAGCTTTAATGCAGGTTAGGGAGACTGGCACAGAATGTGCAGGTTATTATTTATATACAAATATAGATACGGTGCCTGGAGTAGAGGTCGACCGATCATGATTTTTCGATACCGATTATTGGAGGACTAAAAAAGCAGATACCGATTAATCGGCTGATTTAAAAATAAATATTATTTTATTTTGTATTTATTTGTAATAATGACAATTACAACAATACTGAATTAACACTTATTTTAACTTAATATAAAACATCAATAAAATCAATTTAGCCTCAAATAAATAATGAAACATGTTCAATTTGGTTTAAATAATGCAAAAACAAAGTGTTGGAGAAGAAAGTAATATGTGCCATGTAAAAATATGTGCCATGTAAAAAAGCTAATGTTTAAGTTCCTTGCTCAGAACATGAGAACATATGAAAGTTGGTGGTTCCTTTTAACATGAGACTTCAATATTCCAAGGTAAGAGGTTTTAGGTTGTAGTTAATATAGTATTTATAGGACTATTTCTCTCTATACCATTTGTATTTCATATACCTTTGACTATTGGATGTTCTTATAGGCACTATAGTATTGCCAGTGTAACAGTATAGCTTCCGTCCCCCTCCTCGCCCCTACCTGGGCTCGAACCAGGAACACATCGACAACAGCCTCTGCTCCACAAAAGCCGCGGCCCTTGCAGCGCAAGGGGAATAACTACTCCAAATCTAAAAGCGAGTGACGTTTGAAACAGTATTAGCGCACACCCAGCTAACTAGCTAGCCATTTCACATTGGTTACACCAGCCATTAGGCTGATAGGCTTGAAGTCATAAACAACGCTGTGCTTGCGAAGAGCTGCTTGCAAAACGCACGAAAGTGCTGTTTGAATGAATGATTACCAGCCTGCTGCTGCTCAGTCAGACTGCTCTATCAAATCAGACTTAATTATAACATAATAACACACAGAAATACGAGCCTTTGGTCATTAATATGGTCGAATCCGGAAACTATCTTTTCGAAAACATTATTATTATTTCAGTGAAATACGGAACCGTTCGGTATTTTATCTAACAGGTGGCATCCCTAAGTCTAAATATTCTTGTTACATTGCACAACCTTCAATGTATGTCATAATTACGTAAAATCCTGGCAAATTAGTTCGCAATGAGCCAGGCAGCCCAAACTGTTGCATATACCCTGACTCTGCGTGCAATGAACGCAAGAGAAATGACACAATTTCACCTGGTTAATATTGCCTGCTAAACTGGATTAGTAGTTATAACTAGTGATTATGATTGATTTTTTTTTATAAGATAAGTTTAATGCTAGCTAGCAATTTACCTTGGCTTCTACTGCATTCACGTAACAGGCAGGCTACTCGTGGAGTGCAATGGTTAGAGCGTTGGACTAGTTAACTGTGTGGTTGCAAGATTGAAACCCTGAGCTGACAAGGTGAAAATCTGTCGTTCTGCCGCTGATCAAGGCAGTTAACCCACCGTTCCTAGGCCGTCATTGAAAATAAGAATGTATTCTTAACTGACTTGCCTCGTTAAATAAAAGGTATAAAGAATAATCGGAAATCGGCGCCCAAAAATACAGATTCCTGATTGTTATGAAAACTTGAAATCGGCCCTAATTAATCGGCCATTCCGATTAATCGGTTGACCTCTAGCCTGGAGAAGTCACATGACGGTGGTCAAGGTCTGTTGTCTATACAGTAGATACGGTGCCTGGAGAAGTCACATGACAGTGGTCAAGGTCTGTTGTCTATACAGTAGATACGGTGCCTGGAGAAGTCAAATGACGGTGGTCAAGGTCTGTTGTCTATACAGTAGATACGGTGCCTGGAGAAGTCACATGACGGTGGTCAAGGTCTGTTGTCTATACAGTAGATACGGTGCCTGGAGAAGTCACATGACGGTGGTCAAGGTCTGTTGTCTATACAGTAGATATGGTGCCTGTAGAAGTCACATGACGGTGGTCAAGGTCTGTTGTCTATACAGTAGATACGGTGCCTGGAGAAGTCACATGACGGTGGTCAAGGTCTGTTGTCTATACAGTAGATATGGTGCCTGTAGAAGTCACATGACGGTGGTCAAGGTCTGTTGTCTATACAGTAGATACGGTGCCTGGAGAAGTCACATGACGGTGGTCAAGGTCTGTTGCTATAACTGTTTGTGTGTATCATCATCCATCTGCCAGTTATATTGAGGCTATTACTCTGTTCTATCTGTAACTAAGATTGTCTTATTAGTCAGATGGTGAACATGCCAAATACACCATCGCTTCTCTGGACAGAGTGAAGATCTTACTGCAAGCCAACAGTCCCCACGACAAAGACCTGGGTAAGAACTGGATAACTCTGCTGCGGTGGAAGTGTTACTGAACATGTAAACATGTCAGTTGGTTTGTCAGTGTCACTCATGTATCACCCCTCCCATGGACATCTGACACAGGTTTTCCTTCTTCTACCACCTGGTTGCAGCGAAAACTAAACTATGACATCCCTCCACACAATTATCTCATGCTTATTTCTCTCCTTCACTCTCTCTCCCCTCCCTCTCTCCTCGAGGTGTGGTAGCTACTCTCCGTGTCGTGCCAAGAGAGGAGGGTTACCTGGGGCTCTATAAAGGCAATGGGGCCATGATGGTCAGGATATTCCCCTACAGAGCTATCCAGTTCATGGCCTTTGACAAATACAAGAAGATCCTCAGTAAACAGCTGGGCGTCTCTGGACACATCCACAGGCCCGTGGTCGGTGCTATGGCAGGTGAGAGAAGATCAGTGGTGGAAAGGGCCTCTTTCATGGCAGGGAGGGAGAATCCAGAAAATACAAACAGAGGCTTGTATAATGCAGAGAAGATACTTCCTTACTCCTGATTATTTTTCAACAAAACACCAACAGTTGTTGGTTAGTATATTTTATCTTACCATGTTATTGTTACTCAGGGATGACAGCAGTGATATGTACGTACCCTCTTGACGTGATCAGAGCCTGTCTGGCTTACCAGATGAAAGGACACCATCGCTACACGGGCATCAGAAATGCCTTCCAGACCATATACCTAAAGGTATGCTATTTCATTTATTCTGACCTATCCCTTTATTTGTCTTTCAGTTTCACATTCAACCTGTTACCTGTGTTTGTGTTTCTCATTAACTGATTCTCAGTGGTGGTGTTTATTTGTAATTTTTAAAGGAAGGAGGCATCCCTGGCTTCTACAAGGGACTGATCCCAACCCTTATAGGCATGACTCCATATGCAGGTGAACACACACACACACACACACACACGGTGTTGTGACTAACTTTTTGTCCACTTCATTGTGTGCCTCATTTGTTTTGTCCTCCTCTGCTCTCCCTCCCTCCCTCCCTCCAGGGTTCTTGTTCATTACCTTCAGCACGTTGAGGACTTCCCAGAGATACTGGGACGACCGTCCTCAGACAACCCAGAGGTGCTGGTGCTGTAGACCCACGTCAACTTGCTCTGTGGAAGGGGTGGCCGGAGCTGTCCACAGACCATATAGTAGGTTGATTGATTGACTAATTGGGTGTTTGACTGATGAATTGATTGATTTTAAAGACCTACCCTCTTCTCTTCTCCCTGTTACCCTCCTTTCTTCTACCTCTACATGTTCCCCTCTTCTCCTCTCCCTGTTCCCCTCTTCTCCTCTCCCTGTTCCCCTCTTCTTCTCTCCCTGTTCCCCCCCTACTCCGTCTCCTCTCCCTGTTCCCCTCTTCTCTTCTCCACCCCCTTTTCACCTCTCCGTCGTCTCCTCTCCCCGTTCCCCCTTCTCCGTCTCCTCTCCCTGTTCCCCCCTTCTCCGTCTCCTCTCCTTGTTCCCACCTTCTCCGTCTCCTCCTTGTTTCCCCCTTCTCCGTCTCCTCTCCCTGTTCCCTTCTTCTCTTCTCCACTCCCTGTTCACCTCTTCTTTGTCTCCTCTACCTGTTCTTCTCCTCTCCCTGTTCCCCCCTTCTCTTCTCTGTCTCCTGTCCAGAGTACTCCTGTTCTCCGTCTCCTCTCCCAGCTATCCTCTAGATGTTGCCTGGAGAAGGATGCGGTTAGGAGTGGTGCTTCCTGAATCTGACAAATGTCGATAAGTGGCGCCATTTAACCCTTCCTCTCCAAACACAGGGCTCTTATTAAATAAAAAGTATATACCCCTGCACATATAATCTAATGTATTACGATCTGAAAGGCAAAAGGACCCTGTTTGAATACTCAGAAAAATCGCTTGGCAATAGGAGTTTTGTGGAGTGTGGGTATTATTGAGTCGTGCCTTGCCGTGCAGTCATGAGTGAACATGGTTGATCCTCAAGGAGACTACAGCATACCAGGCCTGCCTTTCACAGTTCACCCTGCTGCACCGTGGCAGTGGAATTACTCCAGCACCTGATACTCTGTAATGATTTACTAGACAACCTCCTCACTTAGAGTAAGACTGTTGAGTTACTATGTTCTACTCCATACAATGAGGGCTTGTGTGTCTGATGATGTCATTCCCGAGCCTGTGTGTATGTCTCTGTCTGTATTAACCAGCCAAACAGACTGGCAGAATAACCTCTTCCAAACATCTCTAACTGATTTTTATATTTTATTATCATGTAATTAACATATTACAATGTAATTGATAAATACGTTCCTGCTAAGCACTGTAAAATAAAGCATAACTTTGTCTTCCCACTTGACTCCCTCTACAGTGCCCTGACCAAGACTCTTGTATACAGTCAGTATGGGGTGAAGAAGGGTCTGTACAGAGGCCTGTCTCTCAACTACATCTGCTGTGTGCCCTCACAGGCTGTGGCCTTTATCACCTATGGGTTGATGAAGCAAACCATCCACCTCAACTAGCTGCTCCCTCACCATCCATCTCTACCCTTCATCGTTGCATAGCGGGACTGAGGCACGTTCACTGGGGATAAACGTTCTGAAAGGTTTAGAAAGATCCCTAGCAGCTGTCTATCTCAAAACAGCCTGAACAAGAGCGTTCTCTGGGGCTATATGTTCTGTAATGTTAAGGGAATATTGCCTATTAGATATGTTAATTTGCCCTAGTAAACGTTTTCAGTTTTAAGGAAGTCGAAGGTGTTGACCCCTTCTACCAGAGGCGGCCATTGTGGCTCAGCCACTGGAGCCGAGCCTAGTAGCTGCTTACCCCAGTCGGAAAGCAGAGGAATGCTAGGCACTGGGCCCCATGGCAGTGCTAATCCAGTGCCCATGTCTGTGTCTGCGCCTATAATGTTGTGCTGAAACCATCCGCCAAACCTGTGGCTTGGCTTTGGACAACACCCTGGCAACTATTGCCATGGATACCTATAGACAATGGCTTCCTCTGCTTCGATGGGCAGCTATGGGCAATGAACCCCTAACAACACTCGTTGGTAATGCCATAGAAACCCAATTATGTACACTGCTCCCCCATCCTACCCCACCACCCGCCCGTCACCCAGCCAATGACGGAAGGGAAAGTCACACCGGACAATCTGGCTTATCCAATCGGAGGCCTTCTTTTCCTCATGTACCTACAAATCTAGACCCATAATCAATGAGACAAGGATTTAAATGTGTAGTATGTCAGTTATAAGAGTCCAGATTCAACTATCGAACATTTTATGAGAATAAAGAAACACTCCCCAGGCTTGTGTTGAACACAGAACTGTACTTTTTGAGCAGCCTAAGTCTAATAGAATTCTAATGATAAAATCCCACATCAGTTTGTTGAAAACTGAACATAATTAATTTTTTATTTTGATACTCCCCCAAAAAGTCTTATTGTCTGTCTGACATCGAAACAGGTTTGCTTTCTAATTTGTTCACCCCATGCAGTTTAACAGATGTGTCTCTGTAGGAGTGTTGTCTTTGGTATTGACGTGTGTGTGTGTGTGTGTGTGTGTGTTAAAGCATCTGTTCAGGTTTCAGTGTGTAGTGTGTCTCTTGTCTATGGTGCAGGTTAGATTCAGGGAATGAGGCCGTGATTTACTATTGTAGCGTGCAGAAACAGTTATGTCTCATTCTAATGATGTTGTGTATCTACCGGGAGGATTTAGAATTTATAGAGATGTGTGTCTATGAGAGAGTCCAAGGGACTAGTATCCAGTAGGGTTGCAAAATTCAACTTTTCCAAAATGCCCAGGTTTCCCAGACATCCCAGGTACAGGATGGAAATGGAACACGTTGGAATTTTGGGAAACTTACCTACCAGAAGACTGGTGTTGACATTGTTCCTATAAGAGGACCATGAACTGATGTATGGACTGATGGCGGTGGTTCTAACATATGTTATATTTGCTCCCCGTCTACATTTCCTGTGTTTAGGTGTGTGTAGAAAGAGTTTGTCAGCTACTGAGATCTAGACACTAGCATAAATAAATACATGTAAGATGGTGCTATATAATTTGAAGCACCCAAATGGAAACCTGAGTTAAGCACTTCAGGAAGAAACTTGCACTTGGAAGATGTGGATGTCTATTAAGGCAGCCCCCCGCACCTCTCTGATTCAGAGGGGTTGGGTTAAATGCGGAAGACACATTTCAGTTGAATGCATTCAGTTGTACAACCTGCTAGTTATCCCCCTTTCCTTTGGCTCTTTTGTGTTTATTTATGATAGTGTAGTATGACTCTGTCCACAAGGGGTCAGAAACGAGTCCGTAATATGTTTACCCACAACAACAGCCTGCCCTGGATGTAACTGGACTTTACATTACCATGCTGAATCAAAATCAAATAATGTATTGATCACATGCGCCAAATACAATAGGTGTTGGCCGTACCGTTAAATGCTTACTTACAAGCCCTTAACCAATAATGCAGGGTTTTAACAAAGTAAGAGAAAATGTGCTAAATAAACTAAAGGAACGATAGCCTCATTATTGTTATTTTATTGTGTTACTATGTACAAAGCCTCCATACCCACTACAGAGGTTTCTGTAATCTTATCAGTCCATTGTTATCATGATGATCCCCACACTGGAGTGCCTTATGAATATGGGCATTGTTCTTATCTTGTTAAGACAAATGATGTAAGGAAATAGGAAGTCATGAGAATCATATGTACACTACCGGTCAAAGGTTTTGCAACACCTACTCATTCAAGCGTTTTTCTTTATTTGTACTATTTTCTACATTGTAGAATCATAGTGAAGACGTCAAAACTATGAAATAACCAAATCAAATTTTATTTGTCTCATGCGCCGAATACAACTGCTGTAGACCTTACAGTGAAATGCTTACTTACAAGCCCTTTACCAAGTTTGAAATATCCAATAAATGTTGTTCCATTTCATGATTGTGTCCCACTTGTTGTTGATTCTTCACAAAAAAATACAGTTTTATATCTTTATGTTTGAAGCCTGAAATGTGGCAAAAGGTCGCAAAGTTCAAGGGGGCCGAATACTTTCGCAAGGCACTGTACCTACCCTTACCACCTGGGGGCGGCCCGTCAGGAAGTCCAGGATCCAGTTGCAGAGGGAGGTGTTTAGCTTAGTGATGAGCTTTGAGGGCACTATGGTGTTGACCGCTGAGCTGTAGTCAATGAATAGCCTTCTCACATAGGTGTTCCTTTTGTCCAGGTGTGAAAGGGAAGTGTGAAGTGCAATATAAATTGTATCATCTGTGGATCTGTTGGGGCGGTATGTAAATTGGAGTGGGTCTAGGGTTTCTGGGATGATGGTGTTGATGTGAGCCATGACCAGCCTTTCAAAGCACTTCATGGCTACAGACATGAGTGCTTCGGGTTGGTAGTCATTTAGGCAGATTACCTTAGTGTTCTTTGGCACAGGGACTATGGTGGTTTGCTTGAAACATGTTGGTATTACAGACTCAGACAAGGAGAGTGAAAATGTCAGTGAAGACTTGCCAGTTGGTCAGCGCATGCTCAGGGGTACACGTCCTGGTATCCGTCTGGCCTTGCGGCCTTGTGAATGTTGACCTGTTTAAAGGTTTTACTCACATCGGCTGCGGAGAGCGTGATCACACAGTCGTCCGGAACAGCTGATGCTCTCATGCATGTTTCATTGTTATTTTGCTTGTCTGGTAGGCTCATGTCACTGGGTAGTTCTCAGTGGAATCATGTAGCACACATGGAATCATGTAGTAACCAAACAAGTGTTAAACAAATCAAAATATATTTTATATTTGAGATTCTTCAAATAGCCACCCTTTGCCTTGATAACAGCTTTGCACACTCTTGGCATTCGCTCAACCAGCTTCATGAGGTAGTCACCTGGAATGCATTTCAATTAACAGGTGTGCCTTGTTAAAAGTTCATTTGTGGAATTTCTTTCCTTCTTAATGTGTTTGAGCCAATCAGTTGTATTGTGACATGGTAGGTGCGGTATATAGAAGATAGCCCTATTTGGTAAAAGACCAAGTCCATACTATGGCAAGAACAGCTCAAATAAGCAAAGAGAAAAAACGACAGTCCATCATTACTTTAAGACATGAAGGTCAGTCAATACAGAACATTTCAAGAACTTTAAATGTTTCTTCAAGTGCAGTCGCAAAAACCATCAAACGCTATGATGAAACTGGCTCTCATGAGGACCACCTCAGGAATGTAAGACCCAGAGTTACCTCTGCTGCAGAGGATAAGTTCATTTGAGTTACCAGCCTCAGAAATTGCAGCCCAAATAAATGCTTCACAGAGTTCAAGTAACAGACACATCTCAACATCAACTGTTCAGAGGAGACTGTGATTCAGGCCTTCATGGTTGAATTGCTGAAAGAAACCGCTAGTAAAGGACACCAATAAGAAGAAGAGACTTGCTTGGGCCAAGAAATATGAGCATTGAACATTAGACTGGTGTAAATTTGTCCTTTGGTCTGGAGTCCAAATTGGAGATATTTGGTTCCAACCGCCGTGTCTTTGTGAGATGTGATGTGGGTGAACGGATGATCTCCGCATGTTGTATTTCCCACGTAAAGCATGGAGGAGGAGGTGTAATGGTGTGGGGGAGCTTTGCTGATGACACTGATTTATTTAGAATTCAAGGCACAGTTAACCAGCATGGCTACCACAGCATTCTGCAGCAATATGCCATCACATCTGGTCTCAATAGTCTAAAGTCACTTCTTTTCCCAATCTGCTTTCCTTCAGCTGCACTGAACGAGCTGGTTAGGTAAACACTACTTCCTGGTAGGCCTCTTCCATACTGCTTTCAGCTATCCTGTGTTTTCAGATCAGTGCAGAAATGGAGAGGATTTTGTTTTAGTGGACAATTTAAAATACATAAAAAATGTACACCCGGCAACAGATACATACCATTAACTGTCAATGATATAAAAAATAAAAAAAGTTGAAAGACTTGTTTCCATTGTGGTCCACTTTTTTTTCTTACTATTGAGATGCACCCTCTAACTTCCCCGAAGGCCAAGCAACACAAGACTTACATGTACGTTACAGGGCTATAAAATGATGAGGCCATACTCTCTTTGGAGCACTGATGCTCTGTCCCAACACACATTTCTCCTATGGGAATTTACCAATCATTTCTCCCAGCCCACGCATGGCACTTAGCCCTTAGCCTTCACCTCTTAAGTCAATCTCATCAATGCTCAGACTTTATTCTCTATGGTCTTTTGTACAAGATTTGTTATTTTGGCGCTAGGGAACTTTATGCAATCGTTTTTTTATTTAACCTTTATTTAACTAGCAAGTTGGTTAAGGACAAATTGTTATTTACAATTACGGCCTACCCCGGCCAAACCTGGGCCAATTGGGACTCCCAATTACAGCCGGATGTGATACAGCCTGGATTTGAACCAGGGAATGTAGTGACACCGCTCTGCACTGAGATGCATTGCCTTAGACCGCTGCGCCACTCGAGAGCCGTGTTTAGTTGACTGAAACCAGGGTTATGTTCAGCAGTGTAAACGTGGGAGAAAACATTTTGTCAAATGCAAATGACAGATTGAGGTAGCATCTTTTCTGTTTCACAGCGTTTCATCCCATTGAGGTGCCTGCTGAATGTGACCTTGTTGAAACAGTTTTGTGAATCCTATCATGGGTTTAAGACATGATTGTCTCAGTTAATGTATGTACTTAGGGTGAGATTGGTTGCATTGATAAGTGGAGCACCTGAGATGTCTGCATTGAATGTATTAATGTGTTTATTCTGTAGACCTAAACTATGCTTTTGAAACGCTACGGGCCAAAATCCTTAAGATCTACGCTTGTAACTCAAATGTTCATGTAAATCTTAATTTACATCATTACTTGGTTCAGAGTTAGGGCCAATTCCATTTCAATTCAGCCAATTCAGGAAGTAAACTGAAATCCCAATTCTAATTATCCTCATTGAAAAGCAATGACAAGTATTGGAATTTACATGTCGGTTTACCTGCTGAATTGAAAAGGAATTGAGCCAAACCTTGTCAGAATTCAGGCCTAAAGGGAACATATCAACTCACTGCTGCTCAATATATCCTGACAGTAGTCTACACATGACCTATCCTAGCCTGGTTAAAACAGACTAAATAAACACTGCTCACCTTACCGTATGGACAATGGTGAGTACAGCGTTATGTCTTGTGTAACCAGGCTAGAACTACCCCATCTTCAGATCCGTTTATTTATGATCAATGTTTAATGATGATATTCTAATAATATATCAGGGAAGGAATGGTTTATTTATTTTTATCTATACATCAATTCTTGTCAGTTTCTTGTTCTGATTTTATAAATGATAAAAGATCAGAATTGTGTTAACATTTTGTATTTTATTGAGTCATTTTAAATGCTGTTATTTCTCATACAGAACTTATGATTTGGTTGGTTGTTAGGAATTTTATGAATAAATGACTAAACAATATCCCCATTTTAAATATAACTGTAACTAAGTAAACTTATACTCTGTTTAATTATATCTGATGAACAATATGAGTTCATAAGTGAGGGATTGTGGAGCCTGAAACAGGGGGTAATTACATTTAAATAAATACCATTCCAGCCAGGTTGGAGGAGATTAGGAGTGAGGGTTTTTAAGTAAGCAGAAAAGGTCTTTAAACTATGGTTGAACCAACAAAACTTAGCTCTGGGGTGTTTTAGATAAGGCAGTGAGGGCATTCCTAGGTTTTCTGTTAACTAGAACTGTCAGCTAAGTGGTGGTCGATAATGGTGAGGGGTCAAGAGTTAATTCAGTTATATAGTGTGTCCTGTGTGTGCGCTAGTGAAACGGAATTAACTTTTAAACTGGCTTTGTCTCGGTCCGGAGGAGCAAATTCATTCACCAATGACGTCATATTTTGTATATAAACTGTTGTTCGTGGTTACATGGCAGCGCGCTCCGAAAATAAATACTATTATCTATTTTTGATAAGACTGGTCTCCGTCTATTTTATGCAAATAAGAATCTTACAAATTATCATTAAATAGGCTAAGTGAATTCAATTAATGAAAACATATTGGAAATAATGAAATTACAGTAACATTGGTGTAGTTTACTCATCATGTAAGAAATTTATTGTTATCTTAACAAATAGGTTACATAAAGATATCCTTTGAATATGTAGGCAAACCTGTTATTATGGTTCAGTCTCCACTTCAGTTTAACTAGAAGGACTGCTGTGGGTGTTGGTCCTGCCCTGTGCTTTACACACTACTGTCTGTAACTTTGAGATTAGATTGCTGCACAACATCTCTGAGTAAACCAGATATTCTTTTTGCTTCTCCATTCCTATGTGGCTTGAGGTAGAAGTTGCCTTTTAACTGAACTAGGATCAGCTTACCCTCCTCTAGTGTCTCTTGACAAACGGGTTGCTTCCGTTAATGTGCCATTGTTCCGGCTTAACACTTCTGTACGTAATTGAACCTCAGTTTAGCATAGAGGAACTTGGTCAATGCCTTATCTGCTGGTTGCTCACATCACATCCCCCGGACACAAACTAGTAGCTAGCTAGATGGAGATCACTGAGGTTATTTTTACTGAGTCCATTTCACAAGTAACTAGTTTGCTTCAACTGCCTTCACTAAAACCACTGCAAAGGTCTTGCCTGCTAACTTTTGGTTTAGAATCATGACTGTAGAAAAGGCCCATGGAGTTGGTGGAATACTCCTTTAATTCATTGCCATTTACTCAGCTGGGCCAGGGGCGCTTTAATTAGGTCAGGTGGAAATGTCCACAGACTACTCAGTAAATATACCACTTTATGGTTAAAGGAATTCCTGCCTCAGTCTCATCCATTCCTCTGTCACCTGACACGTGACCACCTGTTCACCTTCACTGTCAGTCATCCTACCTGTCCAGCTACCCACACAGATTCCACTAATCTTTCAATGACCTTCTGGCTGTTGGGAGAGTTGAAGAGGACCCTCCCAGGAGCAATTTTATTTCCCTTTTTAAAGTTACCAAAAGAGTCTGTCTTTAATCCCAGACCCTATTCACTGCTTTCGCTTAGGGTATGGTTTTATGAGACTACCATCTGCCAATCCAATCAACACAAGACTTTAGATGACTTTCTAGGGCAGGGGTTCTCAAACGTTTTCACTCAAGCCGTCCTTCCAGCATTGGGGAACATCTCGCGCCCCCCGTCTCTTTCTATTGGCACGGACACTGTTTATGACACAAACTGTTCACATCCCTCTTGTTGCCGGAGAGAACATTTAGCATATTTACGCTTTATTTCCTGCAATTCTATACATTTTGTCATGTCTGTCTTCATGTGATATTTCAGTGACTCAAACATTACAACAAACTCTATGGGCTAAAAAAATGTTAGCTGATATGGGCTAGTTGAGCTGGACATTTCTGTTATAAATAGCTCTCTAAGATATGCAATAACTGACATGACAAGAAGAAGGACTGATGATGCACGACCCAATTTCGAAATGGCACCTTATGCATTCTACTCAAGAGTAAGTTGAAAGCCGGACTGAGTTTTTGAAAGCTGGACCCGACCCCCCCCCCCCCCCCCCCCCAGACCAAACCACATACAGTCCTGCTTCACTATGGAACTATATTAGTACATCCTTCTGTACCCTGCAGTGAAATAGTTGGAATCCATATTTGCATATATTTTCTTGATACCAGGCTACACTGCCCACTGTTGTCTGATGTCACCTCATGATTTGACTGCTAAATATGTGTAGCCTATTAATGGATGGCTAGAGAGCTACGCTCTACCTTTCTGAGTATTCACTGTAGATGAAAACATGTTCAATTGCTTTCATTGGCTTATTTTCACACTGCCCAAGTTTAAGACAAGGGTTTAGCATTTCCAAGAACAAGCTATATTTTCAAGAATCAAATTTCTTTACTTTTGGCTTCAGGAGAAACATAAGAAATCATATTTCCAATAACCTTTTTGAGGAATAGCAACTTTGCTTAACTTTCTCCGTAAGTCTATAGTTAAGGAAAAAATTGCAGTTAAGACATTTCTTAAAGTGTTGTTAATCTAGGCCCTGCTCTCAACCCTTCTGAGCATTCATTGTCTCTGCCCCCTTGAACCCTGTTTCCCCTCCTGTATTCAACCTAGCCTGGTCTTCAATCTGCTGTCTCCTATGGTAATGCTGTATTGGCAAGACGACACAATCAGTTTTGGGACCAGGCTATGTAAGATCTGGAACTTCCTAAAAACACGCCACTTCAATACAGCTACGACTTCTCGTAGCAGGTTAGGAGATTTAACTTAAGGTCAGGAAAAAGACTAGGGTTAGCGAAAATGCTACGAAAGTCATTTGTATCGAAGTGCCGAATCGTTTTGAAACACAGCGGCATTTCCTAGAACACTGTTTCGCTCCTCCTACAGTATATACTGTATAACATATTACTAAATGGCCTATACCCATCTACCCCCATTAGTATTGGTACATTGGAAGCATTAGGAAAATAAACCCTGTCAAGTGTAAGTACTGATATTTGTTTGAATATTGACCTGGGAAGTTTCTATTGGAACCCCAGTGGTCATGAGTGTGTTGGATTGTGTGGGTGCATCCACAGAATAGTGAGCTGACCTATACAAGTCTACACTGCTCAATGATTTGGAAACCAAATAATGTAATATAAAGAAACCAACGTGACAGTGATGTTTTCATCGAACAAAAGAAGTAGGCACTTCGAAGGGGAGAGGAAGTGGATTTGTTTTATCTTATGTCTACAACTTTTTTAACTTTCTGAAGCTTTAATAAGTACTTACTCGCAGAGTCCTCTTGGTCCTGGGTAGGGCATAATGTCGCAACAATCTTCTGCCACTGGATTCTGTCTTTGGACACAGCTTGATTATATACTTATACTTAGTGTACAAAACATGAGGAACACCTTCCTAATATTGATTTGCACCCACCTTTACCCTCTGAAGAGCCTCAATTCGTCGGGTAATGGACTCTACAAGGTGTTGAAAGCGCTCCACAGGGATGCTGGCCCACGTTGACTCCAATGCTTCCCACAGTTGTCAAGTTAGGTGGATGTCCTTTGGGTGGTGGACCATTCTTGATACACACGAGAAACTGTTGAGCATGAAAAACCCAGCAGCGTTGGTGTTCTTGACACACTCAAACCGGTGCGCCTGGCACCTACTACCATACCCTGTTCAAAGGCACTTCAATATTTTGTCTTGCCCATTCACCCTCTGAATGGCAAAGATACATAATCCATGTCTCAATTGTCTCAAGGCTTAAAAATGATTATTTAACCTGTCTCCTCCCCTTCATCTACACTGATTGAAGTGGATTTAACAAGTGACATCATAGCTTTCGCCTGGTTAGTCTGTCATGGAAACAGCAGGTATTCTTAATGTTTTGTATACTTGACTTGCCTAGTTAAATAAGATTAAATATAGATTTTTTAAGTGCCAGAAACCATTATATTTACATTTGAGTCATTTAGCAGATGCTCGTATCCAGAGTGAACTACAGTTAGTGCATTCATCTTCAGATAGCTGGGTGAGACAACCACATATCACATTCATAGAAAGTACATTTTCCCTCAAAGTAGTTATCAGCAAAGTCAGTGCTTATACAAAAAAATGAGGGGGGGGGGGGGGGGGGGTTATTTAAGATACTCACAGGTGCCACTGACCACAAAAGTGCCAACGACCACTGTTTGCTAAAATAAATTGTGATGTTTCCTTATGAAATAGGAAGAAAGTTGCCAGTTATTGTTTCATCCTCCTAATGTTGAGTGTTAGAGTTGGGGATAGAGTAAACTGATCCTAGACCTATGGTTAAGTACAACTTTAACAAAATATTGCTTCAAGACTGCCTGTGATTTCTCAAGAGAAAGACGAACATGTACTGAACAGAAATATAAACGCAACATGTAAAGTGTTGGTCCAATGTTTCATGAGCAGAAATAAAAGATCCCAGAAATGTTACATATGCACAAAAATCAATTGGCATGCTGACTGCAGGAATGTCCACCAGAGCTGTTGCCAGATAATTTGTTCATTTCTCTACCATAAACCACCTCCAGTCATTTCAGACAATTTGGCTGTACTTTCAACCGGCCTCACAACTGCAGACCACGCGTTACCATGACCACGTGTTACAATGCCAGCCCAGAACGTCCTCTTCCGGCTTCTTCATCTTTGGTATCATCTGAGACCAGCCACACTGACAGCTGATGAAACTGAGGAATATTTCTGTTTGGAATGAAGACCTTTTCTGGGGGAAAAATCGTTGAAATCCCAGGCCCACCCATGACTGTGCCCCTTCCCAGTCATGTGAAATCCATAGATTAGGGCCTAAAGAATTTATTTCAATTGACTGATTTATTTATATGAACTTTAAATCAGTAAAATCGTTGAAATTGTTGCATGTTGGGTTTATATTTTTGATCAGTATAGATACCATTCTCAAGAAAGTAGATACCATTTCAACCTAGGAGGAAAAACCCTGAACCACACCACCAACTATATTTACCTTGGTCTGACTAGAAGTTATACTGAGCAGTTTGACATGGCCATAATGTCTCTAACAGATAAAACATGCAGAACATATTTAGCCATTAGAAAGACCCTGTATAAATTAACCCCCAATTAGAATTAAACTTAAATTATTTGACTATGTCGTAACTCCAATCATTCTATATAGCAATGCAATTCGGGGACCTCAATACAATTGAGGAAAATACATCATGGGATAGAAGCCCCACCAACATTTTACACCTGGAATGTTGTTCTTCTGGACTCACCTCACCTAAGAGAGAGAGAGAGGGAGAGAGAAATAAGGGGGAGAGAGAGAGGAGGGGAGAGAGAGAGAAGGGGGAGAGAGAGAGAAGGGGGGAGAGA
This sequence comes from Oncorhynchus mykiss, assembly GCF_057628025.1. Classification (NCBI taxonomy): domain Eukaryota; kingdom Metazoa; phylum Chordata; class Actinopteri; order Salmoniformes; family Salmonidae; genus Oncorhynchus; species Oncorhynchus mykiss. The sequence goes on along the minus strand of NC_143022.1, from coordinate 86,898,316 downwards.
GAGAGAGAGAGGAGGGGAGAGAGAAATACGGGGGAGAGAGAGAGAGGAGGGGAGAGAGAGAGGGAGAGAGAAATAAGGGGGAGAGAGAGAAATAAGGGGGAGAGAGAGAGAGGAGGGAAGTGAGAGAAAAGGGGGGAGAGAGAGAGAGAGAGAGAGGAGAGAGAAATAAGGGGGAGAGAGAGAGAGAGAGAGGAGGGGAGAGAGAGAAGGGGGAGAGAGAGGAGGGGAGAGAGAGAAGGGGGAGAGAGAGGAGGGGGGAGAAAGAGAGCGAGGAGGGGGAGAGAGAGAGAGGAGGGGGGAGAGAGATAATGTGAATAGAAGATGATCTTCAGGCATGATACAGGGGTGGGGTCAAACAGAACACCAGCCCACATGAAACATTATCACATGCCTCTGCCTCTAGCTAGTTGTTTAAATGCTTTTACATTGCATGTGTGGTGTCAGTACATTAGGGGTTGTTTATGAGAGAGAGAGAGAGCGAGAGAGAGAGGTCTACGTATATTCATGAGCAGAAAGGGGAACTCTAATTTGGTCCAGACTCTCTCAAAGTGAACAACCAACACACTTGTAGTAGGTGATCATAGAGTTAACCAGTGGATATCTCCTGCCTATTCTGTGTGTGTTTACCACCATGCCATCCTACACAGTGACGGTGGCTACAGGGAGCCAGTGGTTTGCAGGGACTGATGACTACATATACATCACCCTGGTGGGAACAGAGGGCTGCAGTGAGAGGACTTTACTGGACAAACCACTCTACAATGACTTCGAGAGAGGGGCGGTGAGTTGAGTTACAGTGGCTTGTGTGGTTAGGGTTTTGTCTGTCGTGCTCACTAACCAGAGTTAGTGTTAGAGTAAGATTGAAGGTTTCACAGTGTGTGCATTACTTGAAAGACAGAGTTGACCTTGTTAATGACAATCATTAGAAATATTGTACCTTCATCAGACTTGAGACCGGATATGTACTTAGTAGAAAGCTTCCTCTGGTATTTGTCCTGAAGACTAAACTTCAAAAGAAAGGAATTGATTGTGCTCTTTAGGATGACTGATTACTAGTTGTGTAGACAATTACGTACACAAAAGTATGTGGACACCCCTTCGCATTAGTGGATTCGGCTATTTCAACCACACCCATTGCTGACAGGTGTATAAAATTGAGCACACCGCCATGCAATCTCAATAGACAAACATTGGCAGAAGAATGGCCTTAATGAAGAATAAGAATTCAGTGACTTTCAACGTGGCACAATCATAGGATGCCACCTTTCCAACAAGTCAGTTCGTCAAATTTGTGCCCTTGTAGAGCTGCCCCGGTCAACTGTAAGTGCTGTTATTGTGAAGTGGAAACGTCCAGGTGCAACAACGGCTCAACCGCGAAGTGGTAGGCCACACAAGCTCACAGAACGGGACCGCAGAGTGCTGCAGCCTGTCCTCGGTTGCAATACTCTCTACCAAGATCCAAACTGCCTCTGGAAGCAACGTCAGCACAATAAATGTTTGTCAGGAGCTTCATGAAATGGGTTTCCATGACCGAGCACCCGCACACAAGCCTAAGATCACCATGTGCAATGCCAAGAGTCGGCTAGAGTCGTGTAAAGCTCGCCTCCATTAGACTCTAGAGCAGTGGAAACATTCTCCGGAGTGATGAATCTTGTGGATGCCATGAGAACCCTACCTGCCCCAATGCACATTGCCAACTGTAAAGTTTGGTGGAGGAGGAATAATGGTCTGGGGCATTTTGTCATGCTTCGGGCTAGGCCCTTTAGATCCAATGAAGGGACATCTTAACTCTACAGCATACAATGACATACAATGGAAATTTCCTGTATTTACCAAATCATGAGAGCAAACCACACACAAGTCAGCGTTAGTTATCACAAAGTCCATCTTTAATTATATGAGCTCCATCACAACCCTGTGACTCTCAGATCAATTCAGTGTCTATAAATGAATTCTCTGAGAGTCCCTTACACATTGCAACTGAGATCCTTTACAGCAAAGACACACATAGCCAGACAGCATTGGCATAATTTATCGTTCAGCTTTGTCTCCTAAACTATGTTATTTTCTCAAACTCAGAACCATAAACAAATCCTCCATATCAACAGGCATATATCAAATCCATCCTATCTTGACAAGATCACAGAGACACACTGACTGGCACACAGACATTGTGGAGCCAAGAGATACACGCTTGACCTCCCCTCTTTCCGGCCCAAGTAACTTAGTCTTGACATAGAACAGATAACTGCAACCCCGGCCACAGTATATACATTCTGATGAGAAGTAACTTACAAACATATGATGAATATAAAACATCTTACCTATGTTACCAACTAATTCAGATTATTCCCCAACACAACAGTTGGGGGAAAGTCCCTTTGTAGGCCTCCTTGCTCGCACACGCTTTTTCAGTTCTGCCCACAAATATTCTATGGGATTGAGGTTAGGGCTTTGTGATGGCCACTCCAATACCTTGACTTTGTTGTCCTTAAGCCATTTGCCACAACTTTGGAAGTATGCTTGGGGTTACTGTCTATTTGGAAGACCCATTTGCGACCAATCTTTAACTTCCTGACTGACGTCTTGAGATGTTGCTTCAATATATCCACATATATTGGATATATATATAATTTTCCACCCTCATGATACCATCTATTTTGTGAAGTGCACCAGTCCCTCCTGCAGCAAAGCACCCCCACAACATGATGCTGCCACCCCCGTGCTTCACAGTTGGGATGGTGTTCTTCGGCTTGCAAGCCTCCCCATTTTTCCTCCAAACATAACGATGGTCATTATGGCCAAACAGTTCTATTTTTGTTTCATCAGAACAGAGGACATTTCTCCAAAAAGTACGATCTTTGTCCCCATGTGCAGTTGCAAACCGTAGACTGTTTTTTTTATGGTGGTTTTGGAGCAGTGGCTTCTTCCTTGCTGAGTGGACTTTCAGGTTATGTCGATATAGGACTCGTTTTACTATGAATGTAGATACTTTTGAACCCGTTTTCTCGAGCATCTCCACAAGGTCCTTTGTTGTTGTTCTGGGATTGATTTGCACTTTTCGCACCAAAGTACATTCATCTCTACGAGACAGAACGCGTCTCCTTCCTGAGCAGTATGATGGCTGCGTGGTCCCATGGTGTTTATACTTGCATACTATTATTTGTAAAGATGATTGTGGTACGTTTGGAAATTGCTCCTAAGGATGAACCAGACTTGTGGAGGTCTACAATTTTTTTTCTGATGTCTTGGCTGATTTATTTTGATTTTCCCGTGATGTCAAGCAAAGAGGCACTGGGTTTGAAGGTAGGCCTTGAAATACATCCACAGGTACACCTCCAATTGACTCAAATGATGTCAATTAGCTTATCAGAAGCTTCTAAAGCCATGACATAATTTTCTGGAATTTTCCAAGCTGTTTAAAGGCACAGTCAACTTAGTGTATGTAAACGTCTGACCCACTGGAATTGTGATACAGTGAATTAGAAGTGAAATAATCTGTCTGTAAACAATTGTTGGAAAAATGACTTGCGTCATGCACAGTAGATGTCCTAACTGACTTGCCAAAACTATAGTTTGTTAACAAGAAATGTGTGGAGTGGTTGAAAAATGAGTTTTAATGACTCCAACCTAAGTGTATGTAAACTTCAGACAACTGTATGTACACAATGACATTCTAGATAATTCTGTGCTTCCAACTTTGTGGCAACAGTATGGGGAAGGCCCTTTCCTGTTTCAGCATCATTTTTTTTATTTTACTGTTCCCCAGTGTAAGATCTGCCACAGAATGTGTTGCAGGATCAAGCCCAGCCCTGTAGAAACATCTGTCATCAGGTTCACACTGCAAGCTGAGAAAAGAGGAACCACTCCGTCAGTCAGTGAGGTTACACATAAACTTGATGAGCTCTATTCTCTTAAATAAATTGTGCCTGAAATTGTGTTCCAATATGAGTCAAGGGGAGTAATCCATAGAGATGAAGTAAAGAGACTTTACTGTGATTCGTTCCATTTACACACGGCTATTTACCTGGGTGTCACCTGGAAATACAATGGATTGGATTATATAATGCATTTTTTAAGGCTCAAATCTCTTTACATTGATTGTCCTGTAGAAACTTGCCTTTACCACTGCACAGTACAGTACTAGATAAAAAGGGTTACGCTCCGGTGCAGAGTGAGTCCTGGAGGCGTCATCACCACCATCGCTGTTACTTTTTATGAGGGTGGTCTAAAGGAATCAGATTACTAAATTCAATGCTCTGCTCTTTCACTCTAAGGAAGCAAAATAACAACATAAGGCCAATTGACAAACGTCTTCTACAGCCAATAGCTGATGAGTGACCTGATCGTGACCTCATGGCCCATGAACACCACATGGAAGTTACATAAAAAGCTTCCCTATCTGATCAAAATTGTCAACTCATTCAGGCATTAAAAGCTTCACCAGTGTCTGAATCGTGTTCACTAGATCCAGTTGTACTCTTTAGTTCAGGATGCATCGGCTGTATACTTCCTCTACTGCACTAACCATCAGTGAGTGACTCATGAGCTCGTATCAACCTCATGCTGTTTCTTTCTGACTGTTGTATCTGGACCCCAGAAAGAGAACCTGGTGCAAAATGAACAGCTATGGGGATCCCAACAAACACAATAAACATTGTTCAGTATAAGTAATTCATTTAATCACTTTCCGTAACAGTGATAACCTGGTAATGACTATTGTCCGTCCTCAGGTTAGGCTGAATCTGGGTCCGGGAATTAGCCCATTATGTTTACTCTACACAGGATGAGAGCAAGCGCAATCGCTCTAAACCTGGTTGTCCATCTTCAGGTGGACTCGTATGATGTGACGGTGGGGGAGAACCTGGGAGAGATGGAGCTGGTGAAGGTAGAGAAGAATAAGTACTGGGTTCATGATGACTGGTACTGTAAGTACATCACAGTGAAGACTCCCTCTGGAGACTACGTAGAGTACCCCTGCTTCCGCTGGCTGGTGGATGACAAGGAGGTGGTCCTTAGGGACGGCAGAGGTACTGTCTGTCTGTTGGTCAGTCACATCTGTCTGTTTGTCTGTCTGTCTGTCTGCCAGTCGGTCTGTCTGTCTGTCTGTCTGTCTGTCTGTCTGTCTGTCTGTCTGTCTGTCTGTCCGTCTGTCTGTCTGTCTGTCATTAAACTGTCTCCTCTCCTTATCTTAAGGAACACATAAGTCAATCCAGAAACATCTTCATTACGGGTTTTCACTTTTTTTTCAGCACGGTTGCCAAAGGATGACAAGACCAGACTGGAGAAGCAGCACCGACGTAAAGAGCTGGAGAGCAGACGGAAAACCTACAGGCAAGAGCTGGGTTTATGGTGTAGCACACATCTACATCACCAAGATGCGTTACACAAATACATGTATTCAATGTATTGAACTAGTCAATGTTTTCTAGTATCCAATGCACTGACTTTATAAAGTGTAGCCTAACAGTAAAATATCTGTGCACAGTGTTATGTAGTGTAGTCCTAATTCAGTAGAGCTGCTGAACGTGCTAGTGATTCTGTGATGTCCTGCTGTGTATAGATGGAGTGAGTGGCAGCCTGGGTTTCCTATGAGTATAGATGCCAACACACACAAGGAGCTTCCCAGAGACATCCAGTTTGACAGCGAGAAAGGAGTGGACTTCATTCTCAACTACAGTAAGGCGTAAGTACTGCATCCATACTACACTCTGTAACCATTGTCCTATCATTACAGGGTTACAGGTTCAAACCCTGCTACCACTGTTTCCCCTCATCACTGTTTCCCCTCATCACTGTTTCCCCTCACCACTGTTTCCCCTCACCACTGTTTCCCCTCATCACTGTTTCCCCTCATCTCTGTTTCTCCTCATCACTGTTTCCCTTCATCACTGTTTCCCCTCATCACTGTTTCCCCTCATCACTGTTTCCCCTCATCATTGTTTCCCTTCATCACTGTTTCTCCTCATCACTGTTTCCCTTCATCACTGTTTCCACTCACTACTGTTTCCCCTCATCACTGTTTCCCCTCATCACTGTTTCCCCTCAGCACTGTTTCCCCTCAGCACTGTTTCCCCTCATCACTGTTTCCCCTCATCTCTGTTTCTCCTCATCACTGTTCCTCCTCATCACTGTTTCCCTTCATCACTGTTTCCCCTCATCTCTGTTTCTCCTCATCACTGTTTCCCCTCATCACTGTTTCCCCTCATTACTGTTTCCCCTCACCACTGTTTCCCCTCATCACTGTTTCCCCTCATCTCTGTTTCTCCTCATCACTGTTCCTCCTCATCACTGTTTCCCTTCATCACTGTTTCCCCTCATCACTGTTTCCCCTCATCACTGTTTCCCCTCATCACTGTTTCCCCTCATCATTGTTTCCCTTCATCACTGTTTCTCCTCATCACTGTTTCCCTTCAACTCTGTTTCCACTCACTACTGTTTCCCCTCATCACTGTTTCCCCTCAAAACTGTTTCCCCTCATCACTGTTTCCCCTCATCACTGTTTCCCCTCATTACTGTTTCCCTTCATCAATGTTTCCCCTCATCACTTGTACACTCATCACTTTACTGTTCTTTATTTTACTCTTATTATTATCTATCCTGATGCCTAGTCACTTTACCCTGTCTTCATGTACCTATTTACCTCAAATACCGTATTATTATCTATCCTGATGCCTAGTCACTTTACCCTGCCTTCATGTACATATCTACCTCAAATACCTTATTATTATCTATCCTGATGCCTAGTCACTTTACCCTGCCTTCATGTACATATCTACCTCAAATACCTTATTATTATCTATCCTGATGCCTAGTCACTTTACCCTGCCTTCATGTACATATCTACCTCAAATACCTTATTATTATCTATCCTGATGCCTAGTCACTTTACCCTGCCTTCATGTACATATCTACCTCAAATACCTTATTATTATCTATCCTGATGCCTAGTCACTTTACCCTGCCTTCATGTACAGTGGGGCAAAAAGCATTTAGTCAGCCACCAATTGTGCAAGTTCTCCCACTTAAAAAGATGAGAGAGTCCTGTAATTCATCATAGGTACACCTCAACTATGACAGACAAAATGAGAAAAAAATCCAGAAAATCACATTGTAGGATTTTTAATGAATTTATTTGCAAATTATGGTGGAAAATAATTATTTGGTCACCTACAAACAAGCAAGATTTCTGGCTCTCACAGACCTGTAACAGCTTCTTTAAGAGGCTCCTCTGTCCTCCACTCGTTACCTGTATTAATGGCACCTGTTTGAACTTGTTATCAGTATAAAAGACACCTGTCCACAACCTCAAACAGTCACACTCCAAACTCCACTATGGCCAAGACCAAAGAGCTGTCAAAGGACACCAGAAACAAAATTGTAGACCTGCACCAGGCTGGGAAGACTGAATCTGCAATAGGTAAGCAGCTTGGTTTGAAGAAATCAACTGTGGGAGCAATTATTAGGAAATGGAAGTCGTAAAGACCACTGATCTGGGGCTCCACGCAAGATCTCACCCCGTGGGGTCAAAATGATCACAAGAACGGTGAGCAAAAATCCCAGAACCACACGGGGGGACCTAGTGAGTGACCTGCAGAGAGCTGGGACCAAAGTAACAAAGCCTACCATCAGTAACACACTACGCCGCCAGGGACTCAAATCCTGCAGTGCCAGACGTGTCCCCTTGCTTAAGCCAGTACATATCCAGGCCCGTCTGAAGTTTGCTAGAGAGCATTTGGATGATGCAGAAGAAGATTGGGAGAATGTCATATGGTCAGATGAAACCAAAATATAACTTTTTGGTAAAAACTCAACTTGTCGTGTTTGGAGGACAAAGAATGCTGAGTTGCATCCAAAGAACACCATACCTACTGTGAAGCATGGGGGTGGAAACATCATGCTTTGGGGCTGTTTTTCTGCAAAGGGACCAGGACGACTGATCCGTGTAAAGGAAAGAATGAATGGGTCCATGTATCGTGAGATTTTGAGTGAAAACCTCCTTCCATCAGCAAGGGCATTGAATATGAAACGTGGCTGGGTCTTTCAGCATGACAATGATCCCAAACACACCGCCCGGGCAACGAAGGAGTGGCTTTGTAGGAAGCATTTCAAGGTCCTGGAGTGGCCTAGCCAGTCTCCAGATCTCAACCCCATAGAAAATCTTTGGAGGGAGTTGAAATTCCGTGTTGCCCAGCAACAGCCCCGAAACTTCACTGCTCTAGAGGAGATCTGAATGGAGGAATGGGCCAAAATACCAGCAACAGTGTGTGAAAACCTTGTGAAGACTTACAGAAAACGTTTGACCTCTGTCATTGCCAACAAAGGGTATATAACAAAGTATTGAGATAAACTTTTGTTATTGACCAAATACTTATTTTCCACCATAATTTGCAAATAAATTCATTAAAAATCCTACAATGTGATTTTCTGGATTTCTTTTCTCATTTTGTCTGTCATAGTTGAGGTGTACCTATGATTAAAATGACAGGCCTCTCTCATCTTTTTAAGTGGGAGAACTTGCACGGTGGCTGACTAAATACTTTTTTGCCCCACTGTACATATTTACCTCAAATACCTTATTATTATCTATCCTGATGCCTAGTCACTTTACCCTACCTTCATGTACATCTACCTCAAATACTTCTTACCTCTGCACATTGATCTGGTACTGGTTCTCTCTGTATATAGCTCCACGTTGATCTGGTACTGATACTCCCTGTACATAGCTCCACGTTGATCTGGTACTGGTACTCCCTGTATATAGCTCCACATTGATCTGATACTGGTACTCCCTGTTTATAGCTCCACATTGATCTGGTACTCCCTGTTTATAGCTCCACATTGATCTGTTACTCCCTGTTTATAGCTCCACATTGATCTGATACGGGTACTCCCTGTATATAGCTCCACATTGATCTGATACTGGTACTCCCTGTATATAGCTCCACATTGATCTGGTACTGGTATTCCCTGTATTTAGCTCCACATTGATCTGGTACTGGTACTCCCTGTATATAACTCCATTCTTGTGTATTGTATTTGATTCCTCTTGTGTTACTATTTTATAAAATGTTTTTAACTGCATTGTTGGGAAGGGCTCGTAACCAAGCATTTCACGGGAAAGTCTACACCAGTTGTATTTCGCGCATGTGACAAATAACATTTGATTTGATCAGATTTAAAACATTATCCAGCCAGTCTAACACTCGGTTTAATTTGTACTCTCTATAGTGCTGAACCTACAGTAGGTTTAATATTTCAATGTGGAGATTTACACTCGGTTTAATTTGTACTCTCTATAGTGCTGAACCTACAGTAGGTTTAATGGGAGATTTACACTCGGTTTAATTTGTACTCTCTATAGTGCTGAACCTACAGTAGGTCTAATGGGAGATTTACACTCGGTTTAATTTGTACTCTCTATAGAGCTGAACCTACAGTAGGTCTAATGGGAGATTTACACTCGGTTTAATTTGTACTCTCTATAGTGCTGAACCTACATTAGGTCTAATGGGAGATTTACACTCGGTTTAATTTGTACTCTCTATAGTGCTGAACCTACAGTAGGTCTAATGGGAGATTTACACTCGGTTTAATTTGTACTCTCTATAGTGCTGAACCTACAGTAGGTCTAATGGGAGATTTACACTCGGTTTAATTTGTACTCTCTATAGTGCTGAACCTACAGTAGGTCTAATGGGAGATTTACACTCGGTTTAATTTGTACTCTCTATAGTGCTGAACCTACAGTAGGTCTAATGGGAGATTTACACTCGGTTTAATTTGTACTCTCTATAGTGCTGAACCTACAGTAGGTCTAATGGGAGATTTACACTCGGTTTAATTTGTACTTGCCTGAGTGGTGCAGCAGTCTAAGGCACTGCATCTCAGTGCTTGAGGTGTCACTACAGACACCCTGGTTCGAATCCAGGCTGTATCACAACCGGCTGTGATTGGGAGTCCCATAGGGTAGCGCACAATTGGCCCAGTGTTGTCTGGGTTTGGCTGGTGTAGGCCGTCATTGTATGTTAGAATTTGTTCTTAACTGACTTCCCTAGTTAAATTAAATTACATTTAAAAAAACTACAGTAGACCTCTTTCCAATGTGGAGATTTACACTTGGTTTAATTTGTACTCTATACAGTTCTAAACCTTCATGAGGTCTCTTTCCAATGTGGAGATTTACACTGGGTTTAATTTGTACTCTATACAGTTCTAAACCTTCATGAGGTCTCTTTCCAATGTGGAGATTTACACTGGGTTTAATTTGTACTCTCTACAGTTCTAAACCTTCATGAGGTCTCTTTCCAATGTGGAGATTTACACTGGGTTTAATTTGTACTCTCTACAGTGCTGAACCTACAGCAGGCCTCTTTCCAATGTGGAGATTTACACATGGTTTAATTTGTACTCTCTACAGTGCTAAACCTACAGCAGGCCTCTTTCCAATGTGGAGATTTACACTGGGTTTAATTTGTACTCTCTACAGTGCTAAACCTACAGCAGGCCTCTTTCCAATGTGGAGATTTACACATGGTTTAATTTGTACTCTCTACAGTGCTAAACCTACAGCAGGCCTCTTTCCAATGTGGAAATTTACACTGGGTTTAATTTGTACTCTCTACAGTGCTAAACCTACAGCAGGCCTCTTTCCAATGTGGAGATTTACACTGGGTTTAATTTGTACTCTCTACAGTGCTAAACCTACAGCAGGCCTCTTTCCAATGTGGAGATTTACACATGGTTTAATTTGTACTCTACAGTGCTAAACCTACAGCAGGCCTCTTTCCAATGTGGAAATTTACACTGGGTTTAATTTGTACTCTCTACAGTGCTAAACCTACAGCAGGCCTCTTTCCAATGTGGAAATTTACACTGGGTTTAATTTGTACTCTCTACAGTGCTAAACCTACAGCAGGCCTCTTTCCAATGTGGAGATTTACACATGGTTTAATTTGTACTCTACAGTGCTAAACCTACAGCAGGCCTCTTTCCAATGTGGAGATGTCCATGTAGAAGACCCATGCTTGTCATAATAGGGCATTTTCTGTTTTTAGGGGCAGTATTTGTTTATTGCATTGACACTTATGCTCTAAATGTCAGGTTGTCCAGGATGGAGCTGTCATCTAGTGAGGTGTTCCTCGAAATGTTTTTTTTTGTATTGTTCTCAAAGGGACTTCATGGTTTGAATAAAGGCTAAATGGGAAACAGAAATCCATTGTTGGCTCAGCAGGTGGGTGGTGAGTAGTATGTAAATGTGACTAAAAGGTAACCTGTTTTAAAGCTATGTATGAAAGCCTGTGGAATAGGATAGTTCATGTATGAGTAACCAGGGACATTTGCATGTATCATACACATCACCAGACCTAAACACAAACACATACTGTTTACATTTGTTGTTTTATTTTTTTTATTTAACCAGGGAGGCTAGTTGAGAACATGTTCTCATTTACAACTGCGACCTGGCCAAGATAAAGCAAAGCAGTGCGAAACAAACAACAACACATGGACATGGTATAAACAAACGTACAGTCAATAACACAATAGAAAAAAATGGCGTGAGGAGGTAAGGCAATAAATAGGCCATAGTAGCGGAGTAATTACAATTTAGCAAATTAACACGGGAGTGATAGATGAGCAGATGATGATGTGCAAGTAGAAATACTGGTGTGCAAAAGAGCAGAAAAGTAAATAAAAATAATATGGGGATGACGTAGGTAGATTGGGTGGGCTATTTACAGATCCGCTATGTACAGCTGCAGCGATTGGTTAGCTGCTCAGATAGCTGATGTTTAAAGTTATTGAGGGAAATATAAGTCTCCAGCTTCAGTGATTTTTGCAAATCGTTTCAGTCATTGGCAGCAGAGAACTGGAAGGAAAGGCGGCCAAAGAGGTGTTGGCTTTGGGGATGACCAGTGAGCTATACCTGCTGGAGTGCATGCTACGGGTGGGTGTTGTTATCGTGACCAGTGAGCTGAGATAAGGCAGAACTTTACTTAGCATAGACTTATAGATGACCTGGAGCCAGTGGGTCTGGCGACGAATATGTAGCGAGGGCCAGGCTAGAGCATATAGGTCGTAGTGGTGGGTGGTATAAGGGGCTTTGGTGACAAAACGGATGGCACTGTGATAGACTTCATCCAGTTTGCTGAGTAGAGCAGCTATTTTGTAAATCAAATATCATCGCTGAAGTTGAGGATCAGTAGGATAGTCAGTTTTACAAGGGTATGTTTGGCGGCTTGAATGAAGGAGGCCTTGTTGCGAAATAGGAAGCCGATTTTAGATTTCATTTTGGATTGGAGATGTTTAATAGGAGTCTGGAAGGAGAGTTTACAGTCTAGCCAGACACCTAGGTATTTGTAGTTGTCCACATATTCTAAGTCAGAACCGTCCAGAGTAGTTATGCTAGTCGGGCGGGTGGGTGCGGGCAGCGAGCGGTTGAAAAGCATGCATTTGGTTTTACTTGCGTTTAAGAGCAGTTGGAGGCTACGGAAGGAGTGTTGTATGGCATGGAAGCTTGTTTGGAGGTTAGTTAACACAGTGTCCAGAGAAGGGCCAGATGTATTCAGAATGGTGTCGTCTGCGTAGAGGTGGATCAGGGAATCACCAGCAGCAAGAGCGACATCGTTGATATATACAGAGAAAACAGTCGGCCTGATAATCGATCCCTGTGGCACCCCCATAGAGACTGCCAGAGGTCCGGACAACAGGCCCTCCGATTTGACACACTGAACTCTGTCTGAGAAGTAGTTGGTGAAACAGGCGAGGCAGTCATTTGAGAAACCAAGGCTGTTGAGTCTGTGGATAAGAATACGGTGATTGACAGACTCGAAAGCCTTGGCCAGGTCGATGAAGACGGCTGCACAGTACTGTCTTTTATCGATGCTGGTTATGATATTGTTTAGGACCTTGAGCGTGGCTGGGGTGGACCCATGACCAGCTTGGAAACCGGATTGCACAGCGGAGAAGGTTCGGTGGGATTCGAGATGGTCGGTGATCTGTTTGTTAACTTGGCTTTTGAAGACTTTAGAAAGGCAGGGCAGGATGGATATAGGTCTGTAACAGTTTGGGTCCAGAGTGTCACCCCCTTTGAAGAGGGGGATGACCGCGGCAGATTTCCAATCTTTAGGAATCTCAGACGATACGAAAGAGAGGTTGAACAGACTTGTAATAGGAGTTGGCGGCTGATACTTTTAGAAAGAGAGGGTCCAGATTGTCTAGCCCAGCTGATTTGCACAGGTACAGGTTTTGCAGCTCTTTCAGAACATCTGCTATCTGGATTTGGGTGAAGGAGAAGCTGGGGAGGCTTGGGCAAGTAGCTGTGGGGGGTGCGGAGCTGTTGGCCAGGGTTGGAGTAGCCAGGAGGAAAGCATGGCCAGCCGTAGAGAAATGCTGATTGAAATTCTCGATTATCGTGGATTTATCGGTGGTGACAGTGTTACCTAGCCTCACTGCAGTGGGCAGCTTGTAGGAGGTGCTCTTATTCTCCATGGACTTTTCAGTGTCCCAAAACATTTTGGAGTTAGAGCTACAGAATGCCAATTTCTGTTTGAAAAAGCTAGTTTTTGCTTGTATTGATTCCTGACTTCCCTGAAAAAGTAGACAAATACTTTGGTTCAAACCTATCAGCTTACTGTGTGCTTTTAAACTACATTATGAAATAAGGTGAATATGGGTGATGATGAGGTCCAACTTTCCTTTGATTGCTTAGGAGGGATAGCAATCTTTGCTCTGTAGTTCCTCTGTAGTTCAGTTGGTAGAGCATGGTGCTTATAATGCCAGGATAGTGGGTTCGATTCCCGGGATCACCCATATGTAAACACACATGATTATAATGCCAGGATAGTGGGTTCGATTCCCGGGATCACCCATATGTAAACACACATGATTATAATGCCAGGATAGTGCGTTCGATTCCCGGGATCACCCATATGTAAACACACATGATTATAATGCCAGGATAGTGGGTTCGATTCCCGGGATCACCCATATGTAAACACACATGATTATAATGCCAGGATAGTGGGTTCGATTCCTGGGATCACCCATATGTAAACACACATGATTATAATGCCAGGATAGTGGGTTCGATTCCCGGGATCACCCATATGTAAACACACATGATTAAAATGCCAGGATAGTGGGTTTGATTCCCGGGATCACCCATATGTAAACACACATGATTATAATGCCAGGATAGTGGGTTCGATTCCCGGGATCACCCATATGTAAACACACATGATTATAATGCCAGGATAGTGGGTTCGATTCCCGGGATCACCCATATGTAAACACACATGATTATAATGCCAGGATAGTGGGTTCGATTCCCGGGATCACCCATATGTAAACACACATGATTGTAAGTCGCTTTGGATAAAAGCGTCTGCTAAATGACTTATACACTCAGTGTACAAAACGTTAATGACAGCTGCTCATTACATAGCCTGGTCAGTTGATGATCCCTTGTTCATGTCACTTCAATCAGTGTAGATAATGGGGAGGAGACAGGTTACATTTAAATAATGATTTTCAAGCCTTGAGACATGGATTGTGTTTTCAAACTTTGAGACATGAATTGTTTATGCATGCCATTCAGAGGGTGAATATCCAAGACAAATAATTTAAGTGCCTTTGAACGGGGTATGGTAATAGGTGCCAGGCACACTGGTTTGTGTCAGGAACTGCAACACTGCTGGGTTTTTCACGCTCAAAGTTTCCTGTGTGTATCAAGAATGGTCCAGCACCCATTGGAGTCAACATGGGCCAGCATCCCTGTGGAACGCTTTTGACGCCTGTATAGTCCATGCCCTAACGAATTGGGGGGGTGGTGCAACTCAATATTAGGAAGGTGTTCTTAATGTTTGGTCTACTCAAAGGCGTGATGAGGAACTAGAGGAAGTGGCTGGTGTTAGCATGCCATGTATTTATAGTCCTGAGAAGTGTTGGTGTCATCATGACTAACTGTGTTGCTATGGCTTGTTTGAATAACGGAATTATTTGTGCAGCTGAATTATTTGTGCAGCTGAATTATTTGTGCAGATGATTTATTTGTGCAGATGATTTATTTGTGCAGATGATTTATTTGTGCAGATGATTTATTTGTGCAGATGATTTATTTGTGCAGCTGAATTATTTGTGCAGATGAATTATTTGTGCAGATGATTTATTTGTGCAGATGAATTATTTGTGCAGATGAATTATTTGTGCAGATGATTTATTTGTGCAGATGATTTATTTGTGCAGATGAATTTGCATTGATACCACCTTATCTGCAGAGAGCACAGAGTACAAAAGACTACATACAGTACGTGCTATTAAGACATTGCACAATGCTTGATGTAGATTCCCCAGACTGGTGATGGGTAGGATTACACTCAAAGCATGATGACTGACCTACATTGATAGTACCAATGTAGTAGACTAGTAAACATTACTCACCACGACGTGAGTAGCAGCATTCTCAGTATCCCAAATGTTGTTGCCAAAGTACTGCACACATCATAACAAGGAAGGGAAGCGGTAAACTCTATCCATAACAACCAACGCTGCTAACGTTCTAATATTTTTTTACCTTTATTTAACCAGGCAAGTCAGTTAAGAACAAATTCTTATTTTCAATGACGGCCTAGGAACAGTGGGTTGACTGCCTGTTCAGGGGCAGAACGACAGGGGGTTTGAACTTGCAACCTTCCAGTTACTAGTCCAACGCTCTAACCACTAGGCTACCCTGCCGCCCCGAGGTGGATAAGTGTGTAAAGAATGTGTACATACATCAGCAACTCCTGAATTGTCTTGTTTGCTGATCACTTTGAAATGATAAGAAAATAACTCAACATAAATCTTAGCTTCGCTTGACCATCCTGATCTCCCGAGATTACATTTTGTTTCTCTACATGGTATTGCAGAGGTCAGTCAGGAGGGTGGATCAGGAATCATAAATCTCCTGCAGCTAGATGATGTTGTCCTTTCCTCCCCAGGATAGAGAACCTGTGTGTGAACCAGTTCATGCACATGTTCCAGTCCTCCTGGAATGACTTTTCTGACTTTGAGCGGATCTTCGTCAGGATCAAAAACACCATCTCAGGTGTGTGGTCTCTGTTTTTTCCATAGAATGTGGTCACTGTTTTCTCCATAGAATGTGGTCACTGTTTTCTCCATAGAATGTGGTCACTGTTTTCTCATTAGAATGTGGTCACTGTTTTCTCCATAGAATGTGGTCACTGTTTTCTCCTTATGTAAGACCGGCACTATACTAGCTGTTTCTGCAATCATTCTCTTCTCCTCTCCTCTCCTCCTTCTCCACTCTCCTTCTCTCTTCTCCTCTTCTCCTCTCTTCCTCTTCTCCTCTCCTCTTTTTCTCCCCCTCCCCTCACCTCCCCTCCCCTCCCTTTTCCTCTCCTCTCCTCTCCTCTCCTCTCCTCTCCTCTCCTCTCCTCTCCTCTCCTCTCCTCTCCTCTCCTCTCCTCTCCTCTCCTCTCATCTCCTCTCCTCTCCTCTCCTCTCCTCTCCTCTCCTCAACCTATTCCTATCCTAGAGTATGTGATGCAGCACTGGAAAGAGGACTTTATGTTTGGATACCAGTACCTGAACGGCTGTAACCCAGTGATGATTCAGAAGTGCACCAAGCTGCCAGAGAAGTTCCCCGTTACACACAACATGGTGGCAGACTGTCTGGAGAGAGAGATGACTCTGGAGGAGGAGATCAAGGTAGAGACTGAACCCATAGAGATCCTATTCAATCATTCTAATTCCTAATTCTATGACTGATACACACACATGTCACATGTCACCTGCACGCAGTTGTGCAAGTATATACACATGCATGCACACATCACATCCACTCACTGTACCTGTGACAGATTGTACACACAAAAAGACAAGGCATTCAGAAAGACAGACTCGGAGGTTAACTTTAAGACATTCACCCCTTGTATTACTTGTTGTTTGCAGGCTGGTAACATCTACCTAGCAGACTATGAGTTGATGGAAGACATCAGTCCCAACAGTACAGACCCCTGTACTCTACAGTACCTGGCTGCTCCTATCTGTCTGCTGTACAATAACAGCCAGAGCAAGATCCTGCCTCTGGCCATACAGGTAGGCTACTCTGTGTGCTTAGAAAAACACTAGGGAGCAGCTGGCTTGTGTTAACCCTAGCCATTAGCCAAATAGCTCAGCTGAACAACTGTCTGTATCATAATAGTGTAAAGTTTAAGTCCCTTTGTCAATTGTTATAAGGGTCGTTCCACAAAATTAGTGGCTTTTGCATTCCTTTGATATCTTAAGTAGAAACTGTGCACAAATATTGCATAAAAAGTTATAAAAAAGGCTAAAGTGTCCCTCTGTCAACCCTTTGTCACTTCTAGGAAGATTTTAACCAACTTCATCCCAAAAGTTATCCAAGTTTCACCATCATTGTAAAGCCCTAGTTATTTTGTTGCTTTTATAGTAATTTCTGACGATTATTAGTTATTTAATGTGAATAGTGATTGGCTTGGGGGTTCAAGCTGTTTAGAAGCATCTTGGACCTAGACTTGGCGCTCAGGTACCTCTTGCCGTGTGGTAGCAGAGAAAACAGTCTATGACTAGGGTGGCTGGAGTCTTTGACAATTTTTAGGGCCTCACTCTTGACTCCGCATGGTATAGAGGTCCTGGATGACAGGAAGCTTGGCCCCGGTGATGTACTGGGCCTTACGCACTACCCTCTGTAGTGCCTTGCGGTCAGAGGCCGAGCAGTTGCCATACCAGGTAGTGATGCAACCCGTCAGGATGCTCTCGATGGTGCAGCTGTAAAACCTTTTGAGGATCTGAGGACCCATGCCAAATCTTTTCAGTCTCCTTGTGGGGTAATAGGTTTTGTCGTGCCCTCTTCACGACTGTCTTGGTGTGCTTGGACCATGTTAGTTTGTTAGCGATGTGGACGCCAAGGAACTTCAACCTTCAACCTGCTCCACTACAGCCTCGTCGATGAGAATGGGGGCGTACTCGGTCCTCCTTTTCCTGTAGTCCACAATCATCTCCTTTGTCATAACCAGGTTGAGGGATAGGTTGTTGTCCTTGCACCACCTTGTCAGGTCTCATCGTTGTCGATGATCAGGACTTCCACTGTTGTGTCATCTGGAAACTTAATGATGGTGTTGGAGTCGTGCCTGAACGTGAGTGAACAGGGAGTACATGGGGGTGACTGAGCACGCACCCCTGAGGGGCCCCTGTGTTGAGGATCAGCGTGGCGGATGTGTTGTTATCTACCCTTACCACCTTACCACCTGGAGGTGTTTAGTCCCAGGGTCCTTAGCTTGTTGATGATCTTTGAGGGCACTATGATATTGAATGTTGAGCTGTAGTCAATGAATAGCATTCTCACATGGGTGTTCCTTTTGTCCAGGTGGGAAAGGGCAGTGTGGAGTGCAATAGAGATTTCATCATCTGTGGATCTGTTAGGGCGGTATGCAAATTGGAGTGGGTCTAGGGTTTCTGGGATAATGTCGTTGATGTGAGCCATGACCAGCCTTTCAAAGCACTTAATGGCTACGGGTCGGTAGTCATTTAGGCAGGTTACCTTAGTGTTGTGTTCTTGGGCACAGGGACTATGGTGGTCTGCTTAAAACATGTTGGTATTACAGACTTGGACAGGGAGAGGTTGAAAATATCAGTGAAGACACTTGCCAGTTGGTCAGCGCATGCTCACAGTACACGTCCTGGTAATCTGTCTGGCCCTGAGACCTTGTGAATGTTGACTTGTTTAAAGGTCTTACCCACATTGGCTGTGGAGAGCGTGCTCACACAGCCATCCGGAACAGCTGGTGCTCTCATGCATGTTTCAGTGTTATTTGTTTCGAAGCGAGCATAGAAGTAGTTTAGCTCATCTCACTGGGCATCTCTCGGCTGTGCTTTCCTTTGTTTATCCGTTATTTTACCAGGTAAGTTAACTGAGAACACATTCTCATTTGCAGCAACGACCTGGGGAATAGTTACAGGGGAGAGGAGGAGGATGAATGAGCCAGTTGTAAACTGGGAATTATTAGGTGATGGTTTGATGGCCAGATTGGGAATTTAGCCAAGACACCGGGGTTAACACCCCTACTTTACGATAAGTGCCATGGGATCTTTAATGACCTCAGAGAGTCAGGACACCCATTTATTAACGTCCCATCTGAAAGACGGCACCCTACACAGGGCAGTGTCCCCAATAACTGCCCTGGGGAATTGGTATATTTTTTAGACCAGAGGAAAGAGTGCCTCCTACTGGCCCTCCAACACCACTTCCAGCAGCATCTGGTCTCCCATCCAGGGACTGACCAGGACCAACCCTGCTTAGCTTCAGAAGCAAGCCAGCAGTGGTATTCAGGGTGGTATGCTGCTGGCTTGCTAGTCTGTAATGGTTTGCAAGCCCTGCCACATCCGACGAGCATCAGAGCCGGTATAGTACGATTCAATCTTAGTCCTTTATTGACGCTTTGCCTATTTGATGGATCGTCGGAGGGCATAGCGGGATTTCTAATAAGCTTCAGGGTTAGAGTCTCGCTCCTTGAAAGCAGCAGCTCTAGCCTTTAGCTTAGTGCGGATGTTGCCTGTAATCCATGGCTTCTGGTTGTGGTATGTACGTACGGTCACTGTGGGGACAACGTCATCGATGCACTTATTGATGAAGTCAATGACTGATGTGGTGTACTCCTCAATGCCATAGGAAGAATCCTGGAATATATTCTAGCAAAACAGTCCTGTAGCTTAGCATCTACTATGGCCTATTTATTGCCTTTCCTCCTCACGCCATTTGCACACACTGTATATAGACTTTTTCTATTGTGTTATTGACTGTACGTTTGTTTATTCCATGTGTAAATCTGTGTTGTTGTTTGTGTCGCACTGCTTTGCTTTATCTTGGCCAGGTCGCAGCTGACCACTTTTTATTGACCGAGTCACTGGTGGTTCCTGCTTTAATTTATGCTTGCTAAGCAGGAATCAGGAGGATAGAATTATGGTCAGATTTGTCAAATGGAGGGCGAGGGAGAGCTTTGTACGCGTCTCTGTGTGTGGAGTAAAGGTGGTCTAGAGTTTTCTTTCCCTCTGGTTGCACATTTAACATGCTGATACTTTTTGTTTTTACCTCTTAAGATGGGAAAACGTGTTTTTTATCAAGTTGAACATGTGCTCTTTACGACAGAATGTTAAAATAAGTCAGAATTCGTTAAACTTCTCAAAAGGAACCGAATTTATGTAAGCTTACATCACGTTTCTTCACCATCTAGTAAAACATACCTCTCCTCTCCTCTTGCCATGTTCTTCCTCTCTCTCTTCCTCCCCTTCATCCTCCTCCTCCTCATTCTCCCTCTCTTCCTCCTCCTCCTCTCTGTCTCCTAGCTGGGTCAGACTCCAGGGAAAGACAACCCTATCTTCCTGCCCAGTGATGGTCAGTATGACTGGATGCTAGCTAAGATCTGGGTCCGCTCCTCTGACTTCCACATCCACCAGACAGTCACACACCTGCTGAGGACTCACCTGGTCTCGGAGGTGTTTGGAGTGGCCATGTTCAGACAGCTGCCTGCTGTACACCCTGCATATAAGGTACACCAACTACACGTCGGTCTGTGCTTGAGTTTTGTTTCTGCTAATGTGACTGAATAGTTGATTCATTGATAGGTTGATTCTTTAACTCATTGATTCATGGATTGGTTAGTTATATATTTACTGATTGATTGATTGGTTGACTGACTGATGGTCTGTCCTACTCTAGTTACTCCTTCCTCACATTCGTTTCACCA
The DNA here is from genome assembly GCF_057628025.1 of Oncorhynchus mykiss. Lineage (NCBI taxonomy): Eukaryota > Metazoa > Chordata > Actinopteri > Salmoniformes > Salmonidae > Oncorhynchus > Oncorhynchus mykiss. Next base: position 86,877,551 of record NC_143022.1, on the reverse strand, counting down.
TCGCCATCAACACCAAGGCCAGAGAGCAACTCATCTGTGAGTTTGGCATCTTCGATAAGGTGAGAACGTGTGTGTGTTTGAGAGTGAGAGCGAGAGAGACAGAGACAGAGACATAGACAGATTCAGTTAATGTGTCTGTCTCTCCCCAGATCAACAGTACAGTTAATGTGTCTGTCTCTCCCCAGGCCAATGGTACAGTTAATGTGTCTGTCTCTCCCCAGATCAACAGTACAGTTAATGTGTCTGTCTCTCCCCAGATCAACAGTACAGTTAATGTGTCTGTCTCTCCCCAGATCAACAGTACAGTTAATGTGTCTGTCTCTCCCCAGGCCAATGGTACAGGAGGTGGAGGTCATGTTGAGATGATCCAGAAGGCCATGAGGTCACTGACCTTCAGATCTTTGTGTTTCCCTGATGCCATTAAGGCTCGCGGGGTGGACAGCCCTGAGGACCTACCCTACTACTATTACAGAGATGACGGGAACAGGGTCTGGGATGCCACCAAGAGGTCAGAGGTCATAGGGGGTGTGTGTGTGTGGGGGGTGGGGGACCAGACCAATCACCAGGAAGAGATACCAGGTGGTGGCTAACCCTCACCCTAGCTTCATGTCCACATCATTGATCAACTCTAAACCTAGCTTCATGTCCACATCATTGATCAGCCCTAACCCTAAACCTAGCTTCATGTCCACATCATTGATCAACTCTAAACCTAGCTTCATGTCCACATCATTGATTAACCCTAAACCTAGCTTCATGTCCACATCATTGATTAACCCTAAACCTAGCTTCATGTCCACATCATTGATCAGCCCTAACCCTAAACCTATCTTCATGTCCCCATCATTGATCAGCCCTAACCCTAAACCTAGCTTCATGTCCACATCATTGATCAACCCTAAACATATATTCATGTCCACATCATTGATCAGCCCTAACCCTAGTTTCATGTCCACATCATTGATCAGCCCTAACCCTAAACCTAGTTTCATGTCCACATCATTGATCAGCCCTAACCCTAAACCTAGCTTCATGTCCACATCATTGATCAGCCCTAACCCTAGTTTCATGTCCACATCATTGATCAGCCCTAACCCTAAACCTAGTTTCATGTCCACATCATTGATCAGCCCTAACCCTAACCCTAAACCTAGCTACATGTCCACATCATTGATCAGCCCTAACCCTAGCTTCATGTCCACATCATTGATCAGCCCTAACCCTAAACCTAGCTACATGTCCACATCATTGATCAGCCCTAACCCTAACCCTAAACCTAGCTTCATGTCCACATCATTGATCAGCCCTAACCCTAACCCTAAACCTAGCTTCATGTCCACATCATTGATCAGCCCTAACCCTAACCCTAAACCTAGCTTCATGTCCACATCATTGATCAGCCCTAACCCTAACCCTAAACCTAGCTTCATGTCCACATCATTGATCAGCCCTAACCCTAAACCTAGTTTCATGTCCACATCATTGATCAGCCCTAACCCTAAACCTAGCTTCATGTCCACATCATTGATCAGCCCTAACCCTAACCCTAAACCTAGCTTCATGTCCACATCATTGATCAGCAATAACCCTAAACCTAGCTTCATGTCCACATCATTGATCAGCCCTAACCCTAAACCTAGCTTCATGTCCACATCATTGATCAACTCTAAACCTAGCTTCATGTCCACATCATTGATCAACTCTAAACCTAGCTTCATGTCCACATCATTGATCAGCCCTAACCCTAAACCTAGCTTCATGTCCACATCATTGATCAACTCTAAACCTAGCTTCATGTCCACATCATTGATTAACCCTAAACCTAGCTTCATGTCCACATCATTGATTAACCCTAAACCTAGCTTCATGTCCACATCATTGATCAGCCCTAACCCTAAACCTATCTTCATGTCCCCATCATTGATCAGCCCTAACCCTAAACCTAGCTTCATGTCCACATCATTGATCAACCCTAAACATATATTCATGTCCACATCATTGATCAGCCCTAACCCTAGTTTCATGTCCACATCATTGATCAGCCCTAACCCTAAACCTAGTTTCATGTCCACATCATTGATCAGCCCTAACCCTAAACCTAGCTTCATGTCCACATCATTGATCAGCCCTAACCCTAGTTTCATGTCCACATCATTGATCAGCCCTAACCCTAAACCTAGTTTCATGTCCACATCATTGATCAGCCCTAACCCTAACCCTAACCCTAAACCTAGCTACATGTCCACATCATTGATCAGCCCTAACCCTAGCTTCATGTCCACATCATTGATCAGCCCTAACCCTAAACCTAGCTACATGTCCACATCATTGATCAGCCCTAACCCTAACCCTAAACCTAGCTTCATGTCCACATCATTGATCAGCCCTAACCCTAACCCTAAACCTAGCTTCATGTCCACATCATTGATCAGCCCTAACCCTAACCCTAAACCTAGCTTCATGTCCACATCATTGATCAGCCCTAACCCTAACCCTAAACCTAGCTTCATGTCCACATCATTGATCAGCCCTAACCCTAAACCTAGTTTCATGTCCACATCATTGATCAGCCCTAACCCTAAACCTAGCTTCATGTCCACATCATTGATCAGCCCTAACCCTAACCCTAAACCTAGCTTCATGTCCACATCATTGATCAGCCCTAACCCTAAACCTAGCTTCATGTCCACATCATTGATCAGCCCTAACCCTAAACCTAGCTTCATGTCCACATCATTGATCAGCCCTAACCCTAACCCTAAACCTAAACCTAGCTATTATTCTAACCCTAAACCTACATTTTCTTTTGACCCTAGTTTTGTGTGGGACGTGGTGTGTATCTACTATGACAGTGACAACACAGTACAGAAGGATGAGGAGATCCAGGCGTTCGTTAAAGATGTCTGCAGCTTTGGGATGCAGGACCTTGATTGCTGTGGTGGGTACAAACACATAATAACCACCAAACACTACAATGGCATAGCCCACTTTACAATATTTGAGTTATCTGCAATACAAATACACACTTCTTATTTCTCTGGGTTTTGTTGAAAGACGTAGCTGACCACGCAGTAACATTATCGACATTTAGCTACGCAGACACCCTTGTATACAGACATGTACTTAACTTTTGAGTTGGCCAATAGCCTCTCTGTCAGGGACTGGTTAGTGGCTCACTGATGGAACAAGTGTCAAAATAAACATCCTGTGTTGCGCCCAAAAACTTGTTAAACATCCTGTGTTGGGCCTTTTACTTAACTTGGCGTTAAGCAAGGGCTGACCACTGCACTCTAAGGCTCCCGAGTGGCGCAGCGGTCTAAGTCACTGCATCTCAGTGCTTGAGGCATCACTACAGACCCTGGTTCAAATCCAGGCTGTATCACAACCGGCTGTGATTGGGAGTCCCATGGCCCAGCGTCTGTTGTAGGCTGTCATTGTAAATAAGAATTAGCTGTTAACTGACTTGCCTAGTTAAATTAAGTTTAAATTCAAAATAAATAAATAAAATGACATGGAGTCATTGTTGGTATTCACCTGTTGTTTATGAAGCATGTGACAAATAACATTAGATTGGATTATATGGAAACCTTTTCTGCAGAGTTTCCCAAATCCCTGAAGACACGTGAGGATCTCACGGAGTACCTGACTGTCATCATCTTCACTGCCTCTGCTCACCATGCTGCTGTCAACTTCGGACAGGTAACATTTAGGGCTAGATTCAATCAGATTGACATCTGCATAGCGTTGTTTTGGCGGTCTAACTGTAGGTTTGTAACTTATAACGCAGTAGGGATCATACGGGAGTGGTTTGTAACTTCTAACTCAGCAGGAATCATAAGGAAGTGGTTTGTAACTTCTAACTCAGCAGGAATCATAAGGAAGTTGTTTGTAACTTCTAACTCAGTAGGAATCTTTAGGGAGTGGTTTTCAACTTCTAACTCAGTAGGAATCTTTAGGGAGTGGTTTGTAACTTCTAACGGAGAAGGGTTATTAAGGAAGTGATTCGTGACACACAAGAGTAGCTGCTCACCGATATGTCAGATCATACCGCTGTTACCTCCAACACCGCCAAAACATCTGTTATACAGATGTCAGCCAACGCTGGATAAGGCTGGTCAATGCTCGATCTGATTGAATCCAAGCTTTGGTTAGATTTTGTAAGGTAGGCTTTAGACAGGTATGATTTGCTCAGGTAGGCTATTTAGTCAGGTAGGGTTTGGACAATTGGTCCACATTATTCAATGGGTGGGTCTAATCTTGAATACTGATTGGTTAAAACCGCGTTCCAGACGGTATCTATTCCACAAGTTACCACCGGCTACATCTATGACGTTACAACGATTATTTACTCTGTTCCATCTGACTGCACAATCCACTGTGTCATCATACGAGAGCACCACCTAGCTTCCCTTAGATGTTAATGTCTGCCTACTCTGTGTATTTCAGTATGACTGGTGCTCGTGGATCCCCAACGCGCCCCCCACCATGCGGAAGCCCCCTCCCACACAGAAGGGGGTGGTAGATGTGAAGTTCATCATCGAGAGTCTCCCTGACCGCGGCCGGTCCTGCTGGCACCTAGGGGCTGTCTGGGCCCTTAGTCAGTTCCAGGAGAATGAAGTAAACACACCACACACAACACACGCACACAACACACACACACTCACACACATAAGACACACATGCACACACACATACGTTTGTCTGCTTTTATTCTGAATGTTAAAGAATGCCCTCCAACCTCTCCCCCCCCCCCCCCCCCACCAGCTGTTCCTGGGGATGTACCCAGATGAGCACTTCATAGAGAAGCCTGTGAAGGAGGCCATGGAATCGTTCAGGAAGAGACTGGCAGAGGTCAGCAGTGCCATCAAGATCCGCAACGAAGGCAAGAAACTACCCTACTACTACTTCTCTCCTGACCGCATCCCTAACAGTGTGGCTGTCTGAGAGAGGGATGGAGGAGGGTGAGAGGAAGGATGGGAGCGAGAGCGAGGGAGTGATGGAGGGAGATATTGTGAACAGTGATTTATGGTGTTGTTTCTTACACACAGGGCTGTATGTATATTGTGCTATGATAAGCACATACCCACTGATGCAAGTCATCTTTTTTTGCCAGTGATTTTTAGAAACAGAAAGTGAATCATCATTGTTGTACAATTCAAATGTCAAATAAAAATTCTCAAAATGTGCTTTTGTATTTATCCTTATATTATTGTAAAACTGTTGGTGACAATGAAAGTATATGAGACGCATATTCACAAGCTAAAATGAAAGACTGTATTCATAATAACAAACCGTTTAAAGGTTGTCATTTTTATTTGGTTGGTTTTTCAATCTACATACTTTATTCAAACATGGGAAATGAAACAAATCAAAACACATCAATATTTCTTTTTTTAAAACATAAGTCATTTTTTTCTTACCAAAATTCTATACAGTTACTATTGAAAGGTAAACTCACAGACAAACATGTGGAATGATATATGAAGGAGGGAAACAGTCTTATGTTCAAGTCCAGTCAGTAGTAAAGCACTGTAGTTTTATGCAAGTAACACTTTCTCAGCACAAGGGTTATCATTCTGATGATGGGGGACGGAACGGCTTTCCTCAATCAATGGCTGTTTAAGCTACATATGTTCAGCAGGAGAAATGCGTGTTCTCTTACATGTTAAATGATTTTGAATGAACAGACAGACCTCTGCCAGAGTAACGTTACACAGTGTGGTTTAGGGGTTTCAGTATTCCAGGAACTTTCCCAAAATGGTCAGGTTTTCCAGAAATCTGTGAATATTCCAACCGGGACATCTGGAAAAGGGTGGAATTTGGGGAAAGTTGCCAGAATTGTGCAAATGCTGGGGAAAATGGAAGGGCGCCGTTACAAAGTTATTATAGAGCTTGGCAGTAAAAACTGTTCTCATCAAATAGATAAGCAAAGCCCTGTACATAAAAGTCTGAGGTGAAACATGAAAGGTCAACATCAACAAGTCAACAGGTATGTTCTCTCAAAGAGAGAATTATAGGAGCCAGCTATACATCATTATAAAATCTATAATTTCAATTAATTTATCAATCATGTAAATGTTAATATTTGAAAATCTCAATAATTCTCTGACTAAAATAAACGGATGTATCATTTGTATCCATTGTATTGATCGGGTAAAAGCAGTGGTTGTAAATGCAGGTTGAATAACTTATAGAGGGTAGAACTATAGACGTACTGCTAGTATTAGATGAATAAAATCACAATTTGAAGGGGTCTCTTTTGATGCAACAAATATTTTTCTTAAAAATAAATAAATACCACACAGAAAATGTAGAAATAATCATCATGTCTCCAGAGAGTCAACCTCTGGATGAGAGCGACAGTACTAGAGAATTGACCAGGTCAGCTAAGGTAATTGCACTTTTTCTGTCTTATCGTAAAGAGCATCTTGGGGACTGTGTGAGGGTGTCCTAAAATGTACACCGTACAGAGGACTGTGTGAGGGTGTCCTAAAATGTACACCGTACAGAGGACTGTGTGAGGGTGTCCTAAAATGTACACCGTACAGAGGACTGTGTGAGTTCACAGCTGTATAATACAATAATAATATGTATTAATACATATTTGTGTGTGGTTCTGAGAAAGCATGAGGCCCTTTATAACCAAACATGATTCTCAAATACAAAAAAACATGTTTCATTGTCATACACCAGATAGGTGAAGTGAAATGTGTTGTTTTACAGGGTCAGCCATAGTAGTACAGTGCCCCTGGAGCTAATTAGGGTTAAGTGCCTTGCTCAAGGACACATACAGATTTTTCACCTTGTCGGTTCAGGTATTCTAACCAGCAACCTTTCAGTTGCTGGCCCAACGCTCTAGCCGCTATGCTACCTGTCACCCAAAACTCTAATCCCAACTTCTATACAAATTAAGACACCAAATCCCAGAATACAATGGGGCTTTACATGACAGGAAATCAGATGTTGAAAGAACAATGCTGATTTTAGTTTTGTTTGTCGTCATTGTACAAGTGTCATGGTTGGACCTCTGTTGTTGTCGTGTGTATGTTTACACTAGTATCAAATACGCTGTTGATAAAAATGTGTGTTTGCTGGAATGGTTGTAAAAGGTCAGAGAGGACCCTGGCATTGCTGTTCTCCCACAGATACAAAAGCACTTACAACAGACTGTAAGCCCAGAACACAGTGTTGCCTTGAGGAAACCACAACACCCGTGTTCAGACTGCACTTCCCTACTCCAAACACTAGATGGTGACCCAGTCAGCTCCTCACCGCCAAACTGCTCTGCTGACAGTTCCAATTGTACATGTTCATGTTCTGTCACTGCTCAGCATTTAGATTTTAGTATTGTAATTAAGTCAAGAAATCATGTTCTTGCAATTCTGCGCAGATTGAATTTGACACTATATTAGACTCTTACCAAGTTACATTTGCCTGATATCATTGATGACAACATAAGGTTTTGGCTCTGTGAAACAAGTGTCTCTATTGTCAACATATGGCAACTTTACTGGAGAGAAGCATCAGACATTACTTTTGGAAAAATGAAATCGAAAAATGTATAAATGTGTCTAATCAAAGCCTCATTATGCCAGATGTGAGAAAGAACGATACATCAAGTTAAATAGAATAATAATTAGTCAAACAACAGGTGAGTTAGGGACTGATCATTGTAAAGGGAAGGTTGTCTGACTGTGCAATAGAGACTTTAGCTCGACTGAAAAACTTTATGTTGTGTTGCAGGTGTTTGTCTCTCTCTCACACCGGAGTCTCAATAACTGACTGTACAGCAGGAGTGGCTTCCACCATAATTTGCAAATAAATTCATTACAAATCCTACAATGTGATTTTCTGGAAAAAAAAGCTAATTTTGTCTGTCATGGTTGAAGTGTACCTATGATGAAAATTACAGGCCTCTCTCATATTTTTAAGTGGGAGAACTTGCACAATTGGTGGCTGACTAAATACTTTTTTGTAAACCAGTAGAGTCCAGGTCAACCAGTAGAGACCAGGTCAACCAGTAGAGTTCAGGTCAACCAATAGAGGTCAGGTCAACCAATAGAGGCCAGGTAAACCAGTCGAGGCCATGTCAACCAGTAGATTCCATGTCAACCAGTAGAGACAGGTCAACCAGTAGAGGCCAGGTCAACCAGTAGAGGCCATGTCAACCAATAGAGGCCATGTCAACCAATAGAGGCCATGTCAACCAATAGAGGCCATGTCAACCAATAGAGCCCATGTTTTTGAAAGCTGTATCCTCTGAAGATAGAGAGGGTCAGTTCATGGCTTGAGGTGAGGGAGCTGGTCAGGGGATGGTGGATGATGGTGATTGGTTGTCTCATAATAATAGGCCCTATACTCCATGCCTTCTGCCTCTGGACCTCTCATTGGAGGAAATAAACAGCCAATGATCAAATTAATATAATCTTATGTAAATGAGGATTTTAATAATTCCATCTGCATTTTCCATCTACATTATCATTATCAGTGTGATCAGAGAACTCAATTGGCCCACTATAAACTGCCTTGGGAAGAGAGGAGAGGAGGATGACAGGATGAGATAACAGTCTAAATATAGCAAGCTGTAGCTTCCTCAAGGCATCATAAAACCCATGATTACACCAACATAATTAACAACAGATTATTATTAAAAACTGCACATGGAATACCAGAAGTACTGTATAATTCACACAATAGAAAAAACATGACTGATTGGTTGGTTTTCCAAAGGTCATGTTAAGATGATGACTGACATGGGAGATTATCTAGCAATTTCCTGTGACTGAATGGTTGGTAGAAAATGGTTTTAAAAACGTTACATTCTTCTCAGAGCCTTTAAAGAGTTCCAATGGTAGAAGGAGGTAATGTCAGGTGGATGGCTGGATCTGATGTTATCCCAACGTTGTGTTTTGGTTGTATCAACGCTGTATCAATATTGTACCAACCCAACCCAAACTAGATGTAAAAACCCCAGAGCTTGAATAACCAGTAGGCCATATATAGCAATGACTTTCAGTGTTTGTTTTTCTAGATGAAAAGGGAAACGATCATTTTGGCAAAATTCCATTCCCCCCATCATTCATTGCTTTTCTCGATTCCTTTTTTGTCATCCAAGGGAGGGCAGGTGTGTATGTGTCTGTGTGTTGGACAGAAATATCAAATGTAAAACAAAAGATTTTTCCATAAATCTTCCTGTTTTTGTTTCTGTATAATTTCCCACATTTATACTGCAAAAAAAAATGTGTCCTTAGGACTTCCCGGGAACATCACGACATGGTCGTCAAGACATTGCGTCATGGTCCTGTGGAGGTTTTGTTTAGTTCCCGGTTGCCAGAACCAAACAGGAACCTGTTCATAAAGTTCCCTAGTGGACATAAAAAAAAAACGTACTATAACGTTACACTGCGACCAAACCGGGACCTGCACTGATGTCCCCTTATGGATAACGTCTTGCTGAAACCCTAAAAATAACCTAATGGGAACATCGCTTAATGTCCTAGAGATGTCCTCTGTTTGCTGGGATATACTATAAAGAACTTGACTCATATTAAAAGAGAAAAGGGTTGAGAGGGATGTTGGTGGGAACTAAAAAGTGCTTCAATGCATGGTCAGATCCGATACAATCCAGTACGATCCGGTCTGATCTGGTCCAGACTAGTACAGACCCAAACCCAGAGGGGCGGGCATGTAGACCTTAGCGGGCTCTCTGCTGTCAGCGGTATGGTGGCAGTAGTTGGAATGTTCAATGTTCCAAAATGTTCCAAAGTGTTCTAGAATGTTCCAGAGATCCGGCGGCGCTTTAGCCCACGACTCACAGGAAGTACAACCAATAAACCAAACATACAAGCTAACAAACAAACAACGAAACAGAAACACTGAAACCTCTGAAGCAGAGTAAGTTCATCTGACTCTCTGTGTGTGTGTGGTGAGAGAGAGAGAGAGAGAGAGAGAGAGAGAGAGAGAGAGAAAGCGAGAGAGAGAGAGAAAGAGAGAGAGAGAGAGAGAGAGAGAGAGAGAGAGAGAGAGAGAGAGAGAGAGAGAGAGAGAGAGAGAGAGAGAGAGAGAGAGAGAGAGAGAGAGAGAGAGAGAGAGAGAGGTGTCTATGGGCTCATCGGGCCCCATTGGAGAAAGTCCTGGGAAAAAGAAGGAGGGTTGTTGGTCCGTAGTCCTGTCTTAGACGGTGTGGAGACGGTGGGGTCAGGGTGGGATGGTCACACCTCAGGAGAACATCCATACTATAGTATTTTGTATATCTGCGTGTATGTGTGTATCACTCTGTGCGCTGATCAGTGGAGGCTGCTGAGGGGAGGACGGCTCATAATAATGGCTGGAACGGAGTGAATGGAATGGCATCAAACCATGTGTTTGATACCATTCAAATGATTCCACTCCAGCCATTACCACGAGCCTGTCCTCCCCAATTAAGGTGCCACCATCCTCCTGTGGCGTTCATGTGTGTGTTTATATACGTTGGTCAGACATGATGTGTCCCTTTTCATGTGTATACGTAGGTCAGAGATGGTGTGTCCCTGTGTGTCAGTATTCATACCTCCTGGCTTATTCCACATTTTGTTACAGCCTGAATTCATAATGCATTAAATATGTTTTTTCTCACCCATCTACACACAATACCCCATAATGACAAAAACATGAAATATAGAAATCTCTCATTTACATAACTATTCACACCCCTGAGTCAATACTTTGTAGAAGCACCTTTGGCAGTGATTACAGCTGTGAGTGTTCTATGTAAGTCTCTAAGAGCTTTCCACACCTGGATTGTGCAACATTTGCCCATTTCTATTTAAAAAATGTATCAAGCTCTGTCAAATTGGTTGTTGATCATTGCTAGACAACCATTTTCAGGTCTTGCCATAGATTTTAAAGTGGATATAAGTCAGAACTGTAACTCAGCCACTCAGGAACATTCACTGTTATCTTGGTAAGCAACTCCAGTGTAGGTTTGGCCTTGTGTTTTAGGTTATAGTCCTGCTGAAAGGTGAATTAATCTCCCAGTGTCTGGTGGAAAGCAGACTATCCCAGGTTTTTCTCTAGGATTTTGCCTGTGTTTATCTCCATTCCATTGTTTTTTATCCTGTAAAACTCCCCATCCTTAATGATAACAAGAATACCCATAACATGATGCAGCCACCACTATGCTTGAAAATATGAAGAGTGGTACTCAGTAATGTGTTGTATTGGATTTGCCCCAAACATAACATTTTGTATTCAGGACAAAAAGTGAATTGCTTTGCCACATTTTCTGCAATATTACTTTAGTTAGTACCTTGTTGCAAACAGCATGTTATGGAATATTTTTTATACTGTACAGGCTTCTTTCTTTTTGCTCTGTCAATCAGGTAAGTATTGTGGAGTAACTACAATGTTGTTGATCCATCCTCAGTTTTCTCCAGTCATAGCCATTAAACTCTGTAACTTTTTTAAAGTCACCATTGGCCTCATGGTTAAATCTCTGAGCGGTTTCCTTCCTCTCAGGCAACTGAGTTAAAAAGGACGCCTTTAACTTTGTAGTGACTGGGTGTATTGTTACACCATAAAAAGTGTAATTCATAACTTCACCATGCTCAAAGGGATATTTAATGTCTGCTTTGATTTAAAAAAATGACCAATTGGTGAACTTCTTTATGAGGCAAAATGGTTGAATCTGTGTTTGAAATGCACTGCTAGACAGAGACCTTACAGATAATTGCATGTGTTGGGTACAGAGATGTGATAGTAAATAAATTAATTAATTCTTATTAATCTACACACAATACCCACAATACCCCATAAAGTGAAAACAGGTTTTTAGAAATGTTAGCAAATGTATTAAAAATAAAAAACATATTATTTACATAAGTATTCTGACCCTTTGCTATGAGACTCGAAATTGAGCTCAGGTGCATCCTGTTTCCATTGGTCATCCTTGAGCTGTCTATACAACTTGAATGAAGTCCACTTGTGGTAAATTCAATTGATTGGACATTATTTGGAAAGTCAAATAACCGGTTTATAAAAAGGACACAGAGTTGATAGTGCATGTCATAGCAAAAACCAAGCCATGAGTTCGAAGGAATTGTCCGTAGAGTTCCGAGACAAGATTGTGTCGAGGCACAGATCTGGGGAAGGGTACCAAAAAATGTCTGCAGCATTGAAGGTCTCCAAGAACACAGTAGCCTCCATCATTCTTAAATGGAAGAAGTTTGGATCCACCAAGACTCTTCCTAGAGCTGGCCGCCCAGCTAAACTAAGCAATCGGGGGAGAAGAGCCTTGGTCAGTGAGGTGAACAAGAACCCGATGGTCACTCTGACAGAACTCCAGAGTTCCTCTGTGTAGATGGGAGAACCTTCCAGAAGGACGAACCATCTCTGCAGCACTCCACCAATCAGGCCGTTATGGTAGAGTGGCCAGACGGAAGCCACTCCTCAGTAAAAGGCACATGACAGCCCACTTTAAGTTTGCCAAAAGGTACCTAAAGGACTCTCAGACCAAAATAAACAAGATTCTCTGGTCTGATGAAACCAAGATTGAACTCTTGAGGAAACCTGGCACCATCCCTATGGTGAAGCATGGTGATGGCAGCATCATGCTGTGGGGATGTTTTTCAGCGGCAGGGACAGACGAGACCCGTCAGGAATGAGGGAAAGATGAACGGAACAAAGTACAGAGATCCTTGATGAAAACCTGCTCCAGAGCACTCAGGACCTCAGACTGGGGCGAAGGTTCACCTTCCAACAGGACAACAACCCTAAGCACACAGCCAAGACAACACAGGAGTGGCTTCAGGACAAGTCTCTGAATGTCCTTGAGTGGCCCAGCCAGAGCCCGGACTTCAACCCGATCAAACATCTCTGGAGAGACCTGAAAATAGCTGTGCAGCGACGCTTCCCATCCAACCTGATAGAGCTTGAAGGATCTACAGAGAGGAAGGGTATAAACTCCCCAAATACAGGTGTGTCAAGCTTGTAGCATCATACCCAACAAGACTCAAGGCTGTAATCGCTGCAAAAGGTACATCAACAAAGTACTGATTAAAGGGTCTGAATACTTATGTAAATGTGATATTTCTGTTTTTTTTTATATACAATTGCAAAAATTTCGAAAAACCAGATTTTGCTTTGTCATTATCTGGTATTGTGTGTAGATTGATGAGGGGGAAATCAATGTAATCCATTTTAGAACAAGGATGTCACGTAACAAAATGTGGAAAAAGTAAATTTATCTAAATACTTTCTGAATGCCTTGTATGTTGGTCAGACATGGTTTGTCCCTGTATGTGTGTATATGTGGGTCAGACATGGTGTGTCCCTGTATGTGTGTATATGTGGGTCAGACATGGTGTGTCCCTGTATGTGTGTATATGTGGGTCAGACATGGTGTGTCCCTGTATGTGTGTATATGTGGGTCAGACATGGTGTGTCCCTGTATGTGTGTATATGTGGGTCAGACATGGTGTGTCCCTGTATGTGTGTATATGTGGGTCAGACATGGTGTGTCCCTGTATGTGTGTATATGTGGGTCAGACATGGTGTGTCCCTGTATGTGTGTATATGTGGGTCAGACATGGAGCACTTCCATACTGTAGTCTTCTGTCTCTGTGTACTGGGAGGAGTTTGTGTCTGACTGGGTGGGGGCCAGAGCCTCCTTGTGCTCCACATTGGGCTCCATGAGGGGAGGCTTCTCCAACATCTGCTTTTTACACGTCTCCGGGCGATTCTGTACGTAGATCACCCGGTTGTAGGCCTTGAGTCTTCGCCACAGCTGGATGTAGACTTTACACTGGATGTACATGAAGACCAGGCCGCCAGTGAAGCCGATGGCTACCACCACCAGTTTGGTCCAGAATGGCCACTCCAGGATACCTGTTGTTAGGGTTAAAAAAGAAAAAAAGAAAGAAAGAAAGAAAGAAAGAAAGAAAGAAAGAAAGAAAGAAAGAAAGAAAGAAAGAAAGAGAGAAAGAAAGAAAGAAAGATAGAAAGAAAGAAAGAGAGAGAGAGAGATGTAAAATACATTGCAAAGAGTCACAGCCATAGATCCAGTTGAAGTCGGAAGTTTACAAACACTTAGGTTGGAATCATTAACACTCCAAAAATGTATTGTTAACAAACTATAGTTTTGGCAAGCTGGTTAGGACATCTACTTTGTGCATGACACAAGTAATATTTCCAACAATTGTTTACAGACAGATTATTTCACTTATAATTGACTGTACCACAATTCCAGTGGGTCAGAAGTTTACATACACTAAATTGACTGTGCCTTTAAACAGTTTGGAAAATTCCAGAAAATATGTCATGGCTTTAGAAGCTTCTGATAATTGACATCATTTGAGTCAATTGAAGGTGTACCTGAGGATGTATTTCAAGGCCTACCTTCAAACTCAGTGCCTCTTTGCTTGACATCGTGGGAAAAATCAACAAAAAAAATAATTCAGTTTTTTTTCAAATTTTCAAATTGTAGACCAGCACAAGTCTGGTTCATCCTTGGGAGCAATTACTAAATGCCTGAAGGTACCACGTTCATCTGTACAAACAATAGTACGCAAGTATAAACACAATGGGACCACGCAGCTGTCATACCGCTCAGGAAGGAGACCCGTTCTGATGAAACATAAATAGAACTGTTTGGCCATAATGACCATCATAACGATGGTCATTATGGCCAAACAGTTCTATTTATGTTTGGAGGAAAAAGGGGGAGGCCTGCAAGCCGAAGAACACCATCCCAAACGTGAAGCACGGGGGTGGCAGCAACATGTTGTGGGGTGCTTTGCAGCAGGAGGGACTGGTGCACTTCACAAAATAGATAGCATCAACGGGGGAGGAAAAATGTGTGGATATATTGAAGCAACATCTCAAGGCATCAGTCAGGAAGTTAAAGCTTGGTTGCAAATGGGCCTTCCAAATGGACAATGACCCCAAGCATACTTCCAAAGTTGTGGCAAAATGGCTTAGGACAACAAAGCCAAGGTATTGGAGTGGCCATCACAAAGCCCTAACCTCAATCCCAAAGAACATTTTTGGGCAGAACTGAAAAAGCGTGTGCGAGCAAGGAGGCCTACAAACCTGACTCAGTTACACCAGCTCTGTCAGAAGGAATGGGCCAAAATTCACCCAACTTATTGTGGGAAGCTTGTGGAAGGCTACCCAAAACGTTTGACCCAAGTTAAACAATTTAAAGGCAATGCTACCAAATACTAATTGAGTGTATGTAAACTTCTGACCTACTAGGAATGTGATGAAAGTAATAAAAGCTTAAAAAATCATTCTCTCTACTATTATCTTGACATTTCACATTCTTACAATAAAGTGGTGATCCTAACTGACCTATGACAGGGAATGTTTACTAGGATTAAATGTCAGGAATTGTGAAAAACTGAGTTTAAATGTATTTTGCTAAGGTGCATGTAAACTTCCGACTTCAACTGTATGTGCTTATCTAGGATGACGATGCTATAATAATCATTCTGTCAGGTTAAGAGATGGTGAATGGTGAAAGATGAAAGAAATGGGAGTAGATAGGGTCATGTAGGAAGTAAGAACTATCTCAATGAGTCTTTCCACAATTCCTTGTCCTATGTCCTTACCTCCTTCCCAAACAGATTGGAGAAGAAGGTCCAACGTTTGTCCACTCTGGCCTTCTCCAATGCGTTTTAAAAACATTTGACGTTATAGTAATTTAGCAGAAACTCTTATCGAGAGCGACTTAGAAGTTAGTGCATTCATATCAAGGTATAGACAACCACATATCACAGTCATAGTAAGTCAAACTTTCCTCGCTATCAGCAAAGTCAGCTATTAAGAAAAGTGCAAGAAAGGCAAGGGTGGGTTTTCTTTTTGTCCTTGTGGGGAGGAGGGGGATTATTTGAGATGAAGGCGAGGAGAAAGGTTGAGAGGAATCAAGGAAACATGAAATGAGAATGGCACTTGACTTTTTTACGGCCTCGTAACCAATTATGCTTTGTACATAATGTTTCCACCGTCGTTTCCTATGAGTGAAAAGGGCTTCTGGACATCAGAACAGCAATCACTAACCTCAACTTGGATGAAGATTTCAACTTCAATGAGTCGGCGGCACAGGACATACTGCTCATTTCGGACCAGGCCTTAATCCCAGACACTTGCTAGAGAAAGAGACGGCTATATGTGGCTCGTTTTAGGAAAGTAGGCATATGTCGCACATCACTACTTCACAGGAGAGCCATTTCAAGGTAAACTTTTTAATTTTTTAACTAAATGTGTTTTTGGGAGAAATGCCTTCCGGAACATGTGAACTTCCATGTGCCTTAATAACAAACTTGTTAGGAGCCTAGTTTATTTATTTTTATATATATTTATTTAAAATTTTTATTTTTACCCCTTTTTCTCCCCAATTTTGTGGTATCAAATTGTTTTAGTTGCTACTATCTTGTCTCATCGCTACAACTCCCGTACGGTCTTGGGAGAGACGAAGGTTGAAAGTCATGCGTCCTCCGATACACAACCCAACCAAGCCGCACTGCTTCTTAACACAGCGCGCATCCAACCCGGAAGCAAGCCGCACCAATGTGTCGGAGGAAACACCGTTCACCTGGCAACCTTGGTTAGCGCGCACTGTGCCTGGTCCACCACAGGAGTCGCTGGTGCGCAATGAGACAAGGACATCCCTACCGGACAAGCCCTCCCTAACCCGGACGACGCTAGGCAAATTGTGCGTCGCCCCACGGACCTCCCGGTCACAGCCGGTTATGACAGAGCCTGGGTGCAAACCCAGAGTCTCTGATGGCACAGCTGGCGCTGCAGTACAGCGCCCTTAACCACTGCGCCACCCGGGAGGCTATTGGAGCCTAGTTGGTTTATTATGACTGGGGGGCATTATTGAGTAGCTTGGATGAATAAGTTGCCCAAAGTAAATGGCCTGCTCCTCAGTCTCAGTTGCTAATATATGCATATCATTATTCGTATTGGATAGAAAACACTCTAAAGTTTCTAAAACTGTTTGAATGATGTCTGTGAGTATAACAGAACTCATATGGCAGGCAAAATCCTGAGGAGAAATTAAAACAGGAAGTGAGAAATCTGAGCTTGGTATGTATTCACCACAGTTCCCATTGAAATCCCCTTGAGATATTAATGATGTTGCACTTCCTAGGGCTTCCACTAGATGTCAACCGTCTATAGAAATTTGAATGAGACTTCTACTGTGTTGTGGGACTGAATGAGAGCAGAATGTATCAGGTGACTGGCACTCAGCCATTTTCTGATCACGCGCATTCCTCATGGTATCCACTTGCGTTCCATTACTCATCAAGACACAAAGGAATACTCCGGTTGGAACTTTTTTGAAGCTATATGTTAAAAACATCCTAATGATTGATTCTGTACTTAGTTTGAAATGTTTCTTCGACCTGTAATATAACTTTTTGAAGTTTTTGTCCGACGTAACGCTGACCAGAATGAGCGTTTGGATATCTATACCAAACGCGCTAACAAAAGGAGGTATTTGGACATAAACAACGGACATTATCGAACAAAACAAACATTTATTGTGGACCTGGGATTCCTGGAGTGCTTTCTGATGAAGATCATCAAAGGTAAGGGAATATTTATCATGTAATTTCTTGTTTATGTTGACGCCAACATGGCGGCTATTTTGACTATTTTTCTGAGCGCCGTCTCAGATTGTTGCATGGTTTGCTTATTCCGTAAAGTTTTTTTGAAATCAGACACAGCGGTTGCATTAAGGAGAGGTATATTTATAATTCCATGTGTATAACTTGTATTATCATCTACATTTATGATGAGTATTTCTGTTGAATGATGTGGCTATGCAAAATCACTGGATGTTTTTGGAACTAGTGAATGTAACGCGCCAATGAAAACTCATATTTTGATATAAATATGAACTATATCAAACAAAACATACATGTATTGTGTAACATGATGTCATATGAGTGTCATCTGATGAAGATCATCAAAGATTAGTGATTCATTTTATCTCTATTTTTGCTTTTGTGACTGCTATCTTTGGCTGGAAAAAATGGCTGTGTTTATTGTCGTTTGGTGGTGACCTAACATAATCGTTTGTGGTGCTTTTGCTGAAAAGCATATTTGAAATCGGACACTGTGGTGGGATTAACAACAAGATAACCGTTAAAATGGTATTAAATACATGTATGTTTGAGGAATTTTAATTATGAGATTTTTGATGTTTTGAATTTGGCGCCCTGCTGTTGTCATATCGATCCCCTTAACGGGATTTCAGCCCTAAGAGGTTTTAACTACAGAAAAAGTCAGCAACCTTCCCGCTAGTCATGATTGGCTGGCATTTGGAAAGTTTGAGTTGAGGGAAAAAGTGTGGTGGAACAAGTATTAGCATTTTTAAGAATCTTGCTAGCTGGATCGAATTCTCTGTTAGATAGCCAGAGAAATGTTGAGCATAATTAGCCAACTTATCTGATCAAATAATTTAGTTTATGGTGTGAAAATTAGCTTGCTAATAGTCAGATAGCTAACGTTAGCTAGCTAACGTTACAACATCAGATGAGCTAACATTAGTAACCTAACCAATTCACCATAGTATTAACTGGTATAACGACTCAAGTTATAACGCGTTAGTTGCTTACGGACCCTGGCAATCTGTGTGAAATGTTAACGAACTAACCACTAGCTGTTAACTAATGTTTTCCCTCTACAGTATATGGTTATTTTTTTAGACTGAGAGAATTAGGTGAAATGAGGCGTTGCTTGTTAAACTAGTGGATTCAGGGATAAAGTGTAGCTGGAGCTGGGCCTGGCTTAAGCTGGTGCCACTATAGAACTGAAAGGAACACCACACACTTTCCCTCTTTCTCACTTTTGCTGGCACATTGCAGAACAGATGTCCACAGGCAATGTCTATAGTGTCTATAATGGCCACCATGTGTGCACTATTGATGTCTATAGTGGCCACTATAATAGAGCAAAATAGAATGCCTGTTTGTTTCGTTCTATTTCTACTTTATGTTTTTTTCCCAAGTGCAATATTTATGTGTGCGGTCACAAGTGTTCTATTATAATGGCTGTCATTGCTAACTGAAATATTATTTTCAGTTAGAAATCAGTTATTTCTCAAGACTTGAGTGTCATTTGCAGTAAAGTCTAGACAACAAATAACATTGGATTGCTTGCTTTACATTTTTTAGCTGTGAGTTGGGTTCACATTAACCACTTTTTATTTTACACAGAGAGACTGATCATGTAGATCATATTCTTTGTTGTTTAATTAGTTAACCTGCATTTCCCCCTAGCATGGATTTTTTTGCATGTTTCAGTGCAACAAAAAACAGTGTCACCTTTTTGGGCCCTCAGCAGTTTGCATCCCTGCTGAGTGTACCAGAGCGCAGAATAACTGACAAAGTTACGAACAGTCAACACCTGTTGAATATGGCCAGTGTCAGTAAACGTTGGCAAAAAATACTAATTCAATTGTTGCCAGCCGCACAGTTACAGTCACCGACGCTCTGTATAACATAAAAACAGCCTAACCAGCTCTGTTAGGGCGAGTAAAATGGTCAGTGAGCTGTTCTCTCATTTGTGTGGAAGTAGCTAGCAAGCTAGCCAACATTAGCCAGTTGGTTTGGGTGTTGACTGCAGTATTTTGACGTCTGGATGAAAAGCGTGCACAAAGTAAACTGCCTGTCACTCAGGCCCAGAAGCTAGGACATGCATATAATTGGTCGAATTGGACAGAAAACACTCTAAAGTTTCTAAAACTGTTGAAATTATGTCTGTGAGTATAACAAACTAATATGGCAGACTGAGTTTTTATGGATATAAAGAAGGACATTATGGAACAAAAGGACCATTTGTTATGTAACTGGGACCTTTTGGAGTGCCAACAGAAGAAGATCATCAAAAGTAAGGCATTTTTTATATCACTATTTCTGACTTTCGTGGATTTCACCGGATGTTGGCCAGGTGGGACGCTACCGTCCCACCTGCTCATAAGAAGTTTTAAGTCAGAACGCTCGGATCAACCTTACTCCTCGGCCAGAGTGTCCAGTGTGCACTCTGAATGCTCTGATAGCAAAATGCTCTGAATTTATGAACGGACAATCTGACAACGCTCTGAGTTTCCAAATGCCCAGAGCACACTCTGGCATTCCAGTCTAAATTTTACGAAAACACCCATTGTATAAACCATTGTATAAAGTCTTGAAATCTTTGGTTGTTCAATACATAACCTCACTAAAGCTTAAGAGGATGTGAACGATGCTTAATGGGTGTAGACAAAGAAGAGCTCTCCAGTAGGCACCAAAACATTGAAGGGACATTTTCTGCAGGTCGTTCACATATAGAGGCCGACGTGCAGGTACCCTGGTGAAACCATGGCAACGAGTAAATAATCCGCCTCTACCCTCTGTTTTATTGGCAAATGTATAATCACTGGAGAACAAACTGGACGAGCTCCGTTCGAGAATATCCTATCAACAGGACCCGAAGTACTGTAATATCCAATGTATTTCGGAAACTTGGCAGAACAAGGACGTATAATAGACTAGCTGGTTTTTCTATGCATCGGACAGAACAAGGTTCTGCTTGCCTGAGTTAGAAAACCTAATGAAAACCGTTGATGAGAAATTACACTGAACAAAAATATAAACGCAACATGTAAGGTGTTGGTCCCATGTTTCATGAGCTGAAATAAAACATCCCAGAAATTTTCTACACGCAAAAAAGCGTATTTCTTTCAAATTTTGTGCACTAATTTGTTTACATCCCTGTTAATGAGGATTTCTCCTTTGCCAAGATAATCCATTTACCTGGCAGGTGTGGCATATCAAGAAGCTGATTAAACAACATGATCATTACACAGGTGCACCTTGTGCTGCGGACAATAAAAGACCACTCTAAAATGCGCAGTTTTGTCACACAACACAATGCAACAGATGTCGCAAGTTTTGAGGGAACGTGCAATTGGCATGCTGATAATTAAATATTAATTTCTCTACCATAATGTTGTTTTAGAGAATGTGTCAGTTCGATTAACTGACCTCATAACCACAGACCACGTGTATGGCGTTGTGTGGGTGAGCGGTTTGCTGTGTCAACGTTGTGAACAGAGTGCCCCATGATGGCATTGGGGTTATGGTATGGCCAGGCATAAGCTATGGACAACGAACACAATTGCATTTTATTGATGGCAATTTGAATGCACAGCGATATCGTGACGAGATCCTGAGGCACATTTTCATGCCATTCATTTGCCACCATCACCTCATGTTTCAGTATGATAATGCATGGCCCGATGTCACCCATTGAGCCTGTTTGGGATGCTCTAGATCGACGTGTACGACAGCGTGTTCCAGTTCCCGCCAAAATCCAGCAACTTCGCAAGCCATTAAAAAAGAGTGGGACATCATTCCACAGGCCACAATCAACAGACACTCTATGCGAAGAAGGTGTCGCGCTGCATGAGGCAAATGGTGGTCACAACAGACACTGACTGGATTTCTGATCCATGCCCCTACCTTTAAAAAAACAAGGTATTTGTGACCAACAGATGCATATCTGTATTCCCAGTCATGTGAAATGCATAAATTAGGGCCTAATGAATTGATTTCAATTGACTGATTTCCTTATATGAACTGTAACTTGGTACAATTGTTGAAATTGTTGCATGTTGGGTTTATATTTTTGTTCAGTATACTTACCAAGAGAGTTTTATCTATATTTTTTGTAGCTGCCTATTTACCACCACAAACCGATGCTGACTCTAAGACCGCACTCAACTGTGCAACTAGAGGTGAAAAAAACTCTAGATCATCTTTACTCCACACACAGAGACGCATACAAATCTCTCCCTCGCCCTCCATTTGGCAAGTCTGACCATAACTCTATCCTCCTGTTTACAAGCAAAAACTCAAACAGGAAGTACCAGTGGCGCGCTCAATGCGGAAGTGGTCCGATGAAGCGGATGCTAAGCTACAGGTTAGTTTTGCTGGCATTGAATATAGTCCGTTACAAATGGCTACCCAGCCATGAGCTGCCCAGTGATACAAGCCTACCAGATTAGCTAAATGCCTATCTATCTTAGTTTCAAGGCAAGCAACACTGAACCATGCGTGAGAGCACCAGCTGTTCCGGCTGATGTGAGTAAGACCTTTAAACAGGTTAACATTCACAAGGCCGCAGCGCTAGACGGATTACCAGGCCACACACGGCTCCAATACCATCATGATGTTTGCCGATGGCATGACGGTGGTAAGCCTGATCACCGACAACGATGAGACAGACAATATGAAGGAGGTCAGAGACCTGGCAGTGTTGTGTCAGGACAACAACCTCTCCCTCAACGTCAGCAAGACAAAGGAGCTGTTTATGGACTACAGGAAATAAAGGTCGAGCACGCCCCCATTCACATTGACAGGGATATAGTGGAGCGGTTCGAGAGCTTCAAGTTCCTCGGTGTCCACATCACTAAGGATCCATCATGGTCCAAACACACAAACACAGTAATTAAGAGGGCACGACAACAGCTCTTCCCCCTCAAGAGGCTGAAAAGATTTGGCATGGGTCTTCAGATCCTCAAAAAGTTATACAGCTGCACCATTGAGAACGTCTTGACTGGCTAGATCACCGTTTGGTATGGTAACAATTTGGCATCTGACACAAGGCGCTACAGAGGGTAGTGTGGACTGCCACCCAGTACCTCTATACCAGAAAAAGGCCCTAAAAATAATAGACTCCAGCCACCATAGACTGCACCAAGTCTGGAACCAACAGGACCCTGAACAGCTTCTATTCCCAAGCCATAAGACTGCTAAATAATTTATTAAATAGTTAACCAAATACTGTAGCTTCCCGGACAATCTGCATTGACCCGTTTTGCACTAACTTTTGTTGACGCATCACATAGCTGCTGCTACTGTTTACTATCTGTCACTTTATTCCTAGTTATATGTACATATCTACCTCAATTACCTTGTACCCCTTCACATCGACTCAGTACTGGTACCCCTGGCATATACTCAAAAAAGTTCTGGGACACTGTAAAGTCCATGGACAATAAGAGCACCTCCTCCCAGCTGCCCACTGCTCTGAGGCTAGGAAACATTGTCACCACCGATAAATCCGCTATAATTGAGAATTTCAATAAGCATTTCTCTACGGCTGGCCATGCTTTCCACATCGCTCCCCCTACCCCGGTCAACTGCCCGGCACCCTCCACAGCAACCCGCTAAAGCCCCCACCCTTTCTCCTTTACCCAAATCCAGATAGCCGATGTTCTGAAAGAGCTGCAAAATCTGGACCCCTATAAATCAGCCGGGCTAGACAATCTGGACCCTCTCTTTCTAAAATGATCTGCCAAAACTGTTGCAACCCCTATTACTAGCCTGTTCAACCTCAATTTCGTATCGTCTGAGATTCCCAAAGATTGGAAAGCTGCCGCGGTCATCCCCCTCTTCAAAGGGGGTGACACTCTAGACCCAAACTGCTACAGACCTATATCTATCCTACCCTGTCTTTCTAAGGTCTTCGAAAGCCAAGTTAACGAACAGATTACTGACCATTTCGAATCCCACCATACCTTCTCCGCATACAATCTGGTTTCAGAGCTGGTCATGGGTGCACCTCAGCCATGCTCAAGGTTCTAAACGACATCATAACCGCCATCGATAAGAGACATTACTGTGCAGCCGTATTCATTGACCTGGCCAAGGCTTTCGACTCTGTCAATCACAACATTCTTATTGGTAGCCTTGGTTTCTCAAATGATTGCCTCGCCTGGTTTACCAACTACTTCTCTGATAGAGTTCAGTGTGTCAAATCGGAGGGTCTGTTGTCTGGACCTCTGACAGTCTCTATGGGTGTGCCACAGGGTTAAATTCTCGGGCCCACTCTCTTTTCTGTATACATCAATGATGTTGCTCTTGCTGCTGGTGATTCTCTGATCCACCTCCACGCAGACGACACCATTCTGTATACTTCTGGCCCCTCCTTGGACACTGTGTTAACTAACCTCCAGACGAGCTTCAATGCCTCCAACTGCTCTTAAATGCAAGTAAAACTAAATGCATGCTTTTCAATCGATCGCTGCCCGCACCTGCTCGCCCGTCCAGCATCACTACTCTGGACGGCTCTGACTTAGAATATGTGGACAACTACAAATACCTGGGTGTCTGGTTAGACTGTAAACTCTCCTTCCAGACTCACATTAAGCATCTCCAATCCAAAATTAAATCTAGAATCAGCTTCCTATATTGCAACAAAGCATCCTTCACTCATGCTGCCAGATTCCAAGAACACAGGATGAGATGTTACTATCCTTTGTGCAAGCACTTCCAAGAGTTAATGAACAGTGAGCCTGGTGAAATTTGGGGAGCGCATCATCAGTAGTGTACCTTTGGTTCCTAGGGTGTTTCGGCCTTTCACACTATACACCCTCCCCAAAGGCGGCCAGCGACAGGGTGATCAATCCTACGCTTGCGTCCCATTCCCAATTAGTCATAGGAGTTGCCTTGTTGATGATAGCCAACATCCCATGGGACTATGCATGGCAGGGGCATCCTCCTCCCTGAGTCAAGCATTGTTGACCGCATACCTCCTGGCCCTCTCACTTCGGGGCCCAGCTGGGGTCTTTCCTCTTCATCCAGAGCCACTGACTGCTGCCTTCTGCCGCCTCCGATACAGCTTTGATTGCCGAACGCTGGCTCTGGCCCTTAATTCCAAGGTCTCTAAGCAGTCTGGTTGTAGATGTTGCCACAAAACCTCTGCAGCCCACCTCCACTGGTCGGACTTCTGTGTTCCAGCCATGATGCCGTGCTTCGGCAGCTAGATCGGCATAGCGCAGATGCTTTCGCTCATAAGCCTCATCTACTGAGTCCTCCCAGGGTACTGTGAGCTCAATGATGAAGACCTTCTTGAGTGAACGGGACCAGAGCACCATGTCAGGTCTTAGGGTGGTGGTCGCGATCTCCGGAGGAAACACAAGTTGCCGGCCAATGTCAGCTAGCATTTTCCAGTCGCGGGCCAAGCGCAGCTGGTCTCGCTCTAATGGTGTCGAGCCGCGCTTCGGTGGTTTAGCCCCTTCGCGGACAAAGTTTGTCCGTAAGGGGTGTGATGCTGCTGGGGGTGGTAGGGAGTTGGTGGCAGCTCGCTTGTCCTCCAGGGCGGACGCAAGGTTTTTAAGGACTTGGTTGTGACGCCAAGTGTAGCGTCCTTGAGTGAGGCTTGTTTTACACCCTGTGAGAATGTGCCTGAGGTTGGCTGGCATGGAACAGAGGGCACAGTCCGGATCTTCACCATACCATTGGTGAAGATTAACTGGTGTTGGAAGGACGTCATATGTTGCTCTGATGGAGAAGCTCAACCGCCTCGCTTCCATGGCCCACAGATCCTTCCAGCTTATCTTCCTCTTCTCCACACTGTCCCATCGAGTCCCCTGTCCCTGTTTGGAAAGAGAGACTGCCTTGGCCCACCTTGCAGCCTCCTCCTGATGGCGTACTTCCTGCACTACCATCTTCCGCCGCTCTGGTGCAGTGGCCTTACTCCAAGCAGCACGGCTAGTTAGCCCAAGGCCTCCTCTCCCTTGCTGAACATGACCCACAATGTCAGCATGTCTGAGGGCTGCTGTTGCCTCCTGGACTGCTTTTCCTGGCCTCCATTTGCGCCCAGTTGCCAAGGTCGGCGCGTTGTTGCTCACCACTGGGTCTCGAGATTCATTCAGTGTCATCTGGAGCCTGGTTTTTGAACACTTGAATTCCTCTGTTAGACTGGTGAGGGGCAGCTTGAGGACACCATCTCCATAGAGGCCTATGGTGGTAAGGCATCGTGGAACTCCGAGCCACTTCTTTAAGTAGCCTGTGACTCCTCTTTCCATCTTCTCCACTGTTGAGATTGGAACCTCATACACTGCTAAGGGCCACAACACCCGGGGTAGGAGACCAAACTGCAGACACCAGGCCTTTAACTTTCCAGGTAGCTGGGTGTTGTCGATGGACTGTAGGCTACTACTGATGTCTTTGCGCAGCTGTTGCACCTGGTCTTTGTCCTTCAGGCTTGCATCATACCACCTTCCAAGGCTTTTTACCGGCTGCTCAGACACTGTTGGGATTTGGTCATCTCCGATGAAGAATTTCAGGTCAGAGAGTACTCCCTTCACAATCGAGATGCTGCGTGACTTGGATGGTTTAATCTTCATACGGGCCCAGCTGATGTTCTCCTCGAGTTTTCTGAGCAGTCTCCTGGTGCATGGGACAGTGGTGGTCAATGTTGTAATGTCGTCCATGTAGGCTCTGAGTGGAGGGAGGCGGAAACCAGAGTCGACCCGCTGTCCACCAGCAACCCATTTTGAGGATCTGATGATAACCTCCATTGCCATTATGAATGCCAACGGAGAAATGGTACATCCCGCCATTATACCTACATTCAGGCACTGCCATGAGGTGGTGAACTCTGAGGTGGTAAAGCAGAACTGCAGATCCTGGAAGTACGACTTCACCAGGGTTGTGATGGTGTCCGGTATGTGGAAAAATCTGAAGGCAGACCACAGGAGTTCATGGGGCACAGAGCCAAATGCATTGGCGAGGTCAAGAAAGACTACATGGAGGTCCCTTTTTTCCACCTTGGCCATTTGGATCTGGTGCCAGATCATGCTGGAATGTTCCAAGCAGCCAGAGAACCCTGATATTCCTGCCTTCTGTACAGATGTATCGACGTACGCATTCCTTTGCAGGTACTCGGCCATCCTCTGGGCAATGACCCTAAAGAAGATTTTACCCTCGACATTCAGTAAGGAGATTGGGCGGAATTGGCTGATGTTCACTGCATCCTTCTCCTTAGGGATCAGGACCCCGCCTGCCCTACGCCACACTTTGGGTATTATCTTATTTTTCCAAGCTGTTCTCATAAGCCTCCAGAGGAACCTCAGGACGTCTGGTGCGTTCTTATACACTTTGTACGGGACTCCATTTGGCCCCGGGGCTGATGCTGTTCTTGCCCGTCGAACTGTGTTTTCCACCTCTTTCCATGTCGGAGGGCTGGTCTCAATATGATGTTCCGGGGGTTCAATGGGTGGGATATCTGATGGGATGGCCAGATGTTCATGTCGCTTTGAGTCAAAGTTTGTTGTTCTCAGGTGCTCCTCTAGGTCTTTCTTTGTTGTTTTTAGAGCTCCACTTTTTTCCTTCGTGAAGAGACTTTTAAGGAACTTCAAACATACCCTCGTAAAACTGACCATCCTACCGATCCTCGACTTCGGTGATGTCATCTATAAAATAGCCTCCAACACTCTACTCAACAAACTGGATGCAGTCTATCACAGTGCCATCCGTTTTGTCACCAAAGACCCATACACTACCCACCATTGCGACCTCGTCGCCAAACCCACTGGCTACAGGTTATCAACAAGTCTCTGCTAGGTAAAGCCCCACCTTATCTCAGCTCACTGGTCACCATAGCAGCACCCACTCGTAGCATGCGCTCCAGCAGGTATATCTCACTGGTCACCCCCAAAGCCAATTCCTCCTTTGGTCGTCTTTCCTTCCAGTTCTCTGCTGCCCATAACTGAAACGAATTGCAAAAATCTCTGAAGCTGGAGACTCACATCTCCCTCACTAGCTTTAAGCACAATCTGTCAGAGCATTTTACAGATCACTGCACCTGTACTTAGCCTATCTGTAAACAGCCCATCTATCTACCTACCTCATCCCCATTCTGGTATTTATTTATTTATTTTGCTCCCTTGCACCCCAGTTTCTCTACCTGCACATTCATCTTCTGTCGATCTACCATTCCAGTGTTTAATTGCTATATTGTAATTACTTCGCCACCATGGCCTATTTATTTCCTTAACTTACCTCATTTGCACTCTAGCTAACATTGAACCTGTTTGGTTAGCTATCTGCAGATTCAGACTTTTCTTTTGTTCTACTGTATTATTGACTGTATGTTTTGTTTATTCCATGTGTAACTCTGTGTTGTTGTATGTGTCGAATTACGCTTTATCTTGGCCAGGTCGCAGTTGCAAATGAGAACTTGTTCTCAACTAGCCTACCTGGTTAAATAAAGGTTAAATAAATAAAATAAATAAATAGCCAAGTTATTACCTCATACTCCTTCACATCGACTCAGTACTGGTACCCCTGGCATATAGCCAAGTTATTACCTCGTACCCCTTCACATCGACTCAGTACTGGTACCCCTGGCATATAGCCAAGTTATTACCTCGTATGCCTTCACATCGACTCAGTACTGGTACCCCTGGCATATAGCCAAGTTATTACCTCGTACCCCTTCACATCGACTCAGTACCGGTACCCCTGGCATATAGCCAAGTTATTACCTCGTACCCCTTCACATCGACTCAGTACTGATACCCCTGGCATATAGCCAAGTTATTACTTCGTACCCCTTCACATAGACTCAGTACTGGTACCGCTGGCATATAGCCAAGTTATTACCTCGTACCCCTTCACATCGACTCAGTACTGGTACCGCTGGCATATAGCCAAGTTATTACCTCGTACCCCTTCACATCGACTCAGTACTGGTACCCCTGGCAAATAGCCAAGTTATTACCTCGTACCCCTTCACATCGACTCAGTACTGGTACCCCTGGCATATAGCCAAGTTATTACCTCGTACCCCTTCACATCGACTCAGTACTGGTACCCCTGGCATATAGCCAAGTTATTACCTCGTACCCCTTCACATCGACTCAGTACTGGTACCCCTGGCATATAGCCAAGTTATTACCTCGTACCCCTTCACATCGACTCAGTACTGGTACCCCTGGCATATAGCCAAGTTATTACCTCGTACCCCTTCACATCGACTCAGTACTGGTACCCCTGGCATATAGCCAAGTTATTACCTCGTACCCCTTCACATCGACTCAGTACTGGTACCCCTGGCATATAGCCAAGTTATTACCTCGTACCCCTTCACATCGACTCAGTACTGGTACTCCTGGCATATAGCCAAGTTATTACCTCGTACCCCTTCACATCGACTCAGTACTGGTACCCCTGGCAAATAGCCAAGTTATTACCTCGTACCCCTTCACATCGACTCAGTACTGGTACCCCTGGCATATAGCCAAGTTATTACCTCGTACCCCTTCACATCGACTCAGTACTGGTACCCCTGGCATATAGCCAAGTTATTACCTCGTACCCCTTCACATCGACTCAGTACTGGTACCCCTGGCATATAGCCAAGTTATTACCTCGTACCCCTTCACATCGACTCAGTACTGGTACCCCTGGCATATAGCCAAGTTATTACCTCGTACCCCTTCACATCGACTCAGTACTGGTACCCCTGGCATATAGCCAAGTTATTACCTCGTACCCCTTCACATCGACTCAGTACTGGTACCCCTGGCATATAGCCAAGTTATTACCTCGTACCCCTTCACATCGACTCAGTACTAGTACCCCTGGCATATAGCCAAGTTATTACCTCGTACCCCTTCACATCGACTCAGTACTGGTACCCCTGGCATATAGCCAAGTTATTACCTCGTACCCCTTCACATCGACTCAGTACTGGTACCCCTGGCATATAGCCAAGTTATTACCTCGTACTCCTTCACATCGACTCAGTACTGGTACCCCTGGCATATAGCCAAGTTATTACCTCGTACCCCTTCACATCGACTCAGTACTGGTACCCCTGGCATATAGCCAAGTTATTACCTCGTACCCCTTCACATCGACTCAGTACTGGTACCCCTGGCATATAGCCAAGTTATTACCTCGTACCCCTTCACATCGACTCAGTACTGGTACCCCTGGCATATAGCCAAGTTATTACCTCGTACCCCTTCACATCGACTCAGTACTGGTACCCCTGGCATATAGCCAAGTTATTACCTCGTACCCCTTCACATCGACTCAGTACTGGTACCCCTGGCATATAGCCAAGTTATTACCTCGTACCCCTTCACATCGACTCAGTACTGGTACCCCTGGCATATAGCCAAGTTATTACCTCGTACCCCTTCACATCGACTCAGTACTGGTACCCCTGGCATATAGCCATGTTATTACCTCGTACCCCTTCACATCGACTCAGTACTGGTACCGCTGGCATATAGCCAAGTTATTACCTCGTACCCCTTCACATCGACTCAGTACTGGTACCCCTGGCATATAGCCATGTTATTACCTCGTACCCCTTCACATCGACTCAGTACTGGTACCCCTGGCATATAGCCAAGTTATTACCTCGTACCCCTTCACATCGACTCAGTACTGGTACCCCTGGCATATAGCCAAGTTATTACCTCGTACCCCTTCACATCGACTCAGTACTGGTACCCCTGGCATATAGCCAAGTTATTACCTCGTATGCCTTCACATCGACTCAGTACTGGTACCCCTGGAATATATCCAAGTTATTACCTCGTACCCCTTCACATCGACTCAGTACCGGTACCCCTGGCATATAGCCAAGTTATTACCTCGTACCCCTTCACATCGACTCAGTACTGGTACCCCTGGCATATAGCCAAGTTATTACCTCGTACCCCTTCACATCGACTCAGTACTGGTACCCCTGGCATATAGCCAAGTTATTACCTCGTACCCCTTCACATCGACTCAGTACTGGTACCCCTGGCATATAGCCAAGTTATTACCTCGTACCCCTTCACATCGACTCAGTACTGGTACCCCTGGCATATAGCCAAGTTATTACCTCGTACCCCTTCACATCGACTCAGTACTGGTACCCCTGGCATATAGCCAAGTTATTACCTCGTACCCCTTCACATCGACTCAGTACTGGTACCCCTGGCATATAGCCAAGTTATTACCTCGTACCCCTTCACATCGACTCAGTACTGGTACCCCTGGCATATAGCCAAGTTATTACCTCGTACCCCTTCACATCGACTCAGTACTGGTGCCCCTGGCATATAGCCAAGTTATTACCTCGTACCCCTTCACATCGACTCAGTACTGGTACCCCTGGCATATAGCCAAGTTATTACCTCGTACCCCTTCACATCGACTCAGTACTGGTACCCCTGGCATATAGCCAAGTTATTACCTCGTACCCCTTCACATCGACTCAGTACTGGTACCCCTGGCATATAGCCAAGTTATTACCTCGTACCCCTTCACATCGACTCAGTACTGGTACCCCTGGCATATAGCCAAGTTATTACCTCGTACCCCTTCACATCGACTCAGTACTGGTACCCCTGGCATATAGCCAAGTTATTACCTCGTACCCCTTCACATCGACTCAGTACTGGTACCCCTGGCAAATAGCCAAGTTATTACCTCGTACCCCTTCACATCGACTCAGTACTGGTACCCCTGGCATATAGCCAAGTTATTACCTCGTACCCCTTCACATCGACTCAGTACTGGTACCCCTGGCAAATAGCCAAGTTATTACCTCGTACCCCTTCACATCGACTCAGTACTGGTACCCCTGGCATATAGCCAAGTTATTACCTCGTACCCCTTCACATCGACTCAGTACTGGTACCCCTGGCATATAGCCAAGTTATTACCTCGTACCCCTTCACATCGACTCAGTACTGGTACCCCTGGCATATAGCCAAGTTATTACCTCGTACCCCTTCACATCGACTCAGTACTGGTACCCCTGGCATATAGCCAAGTTATTACCTCGTACCCCTTCACATCGACTCAGTACTGGTACCCCTGGCATATAGCCAAGTTATTACCTCGTACCCCTTCACATCGACTCAGTACTGGTACCCCTGGCATATAGCCAAGTTATTACCTCGTACCCCTTCACATCGACTCAGTACTGGTACCCCTGGCATATAGCCAAGTTATTACCTCGTACCCCTTCACATCGACTCAGTACTGGTACCCCTGGCATATAGCCAAGTTATTACCTCGTACCCCTTCACATCGACTCAGTACTGGTACCCCTGGCATATAGCCAAGTTATTACCTCGTACCCCTTCACATCGACTCAGTACTGGTACCCCTGGCATATAGCCAAGTTATTACCTCGTACCCCTTCACATCGACTCAGTACTGGTACCCCTGGCATATAGCCAAGTTATTACCTCGTACCCCTTCACATCGACTCAGTACTGGTACCCCTGGCATATAGCCAAGTTATTACCTCGTACCCCTTCACATCGACTCAGTACTGGTACCCCTGGCATATAGCCAAGTTATTACCTCGTACCCCTTCACATCGACTCAGTACTGGTACCCCTGGCATATAGCCAAGTTATTACCTCGTACCCCTTCACATCGACTCAGTACTGGTACCCCTGGCATATAGCCAAGTTATTACCTCGTACCCCTTCACATCGACTCAGTACTGGTACCCCTGGCATATAGCCAAGTTATTACCTCGTACCCCTTCACATCGACTCAGTACTGGTACCCCTGGCATATAGCCAAGTTATTACCTCGTACCCCTTCACATCGACTCAGTACTGGTACCCCTGGCATATAGCCAAGTTATTACCTCGTACCCCTTCACATCGACTCAGTACTGGTACCCCTGGCATATAGCCAAGTTATTACCTCGTACCCCTTCACATCGACTCAGTACTGGTACCCCTGGCATATAGCCAAGTTATTACCTCGTACCCCTTCACATCGACTCAGTACTGGTACCCCTGGCATATAGCCAAGTTATTACCTCGTACCCCTTCACATCGACTCAGTACTGGTACCCCTGGCATATAGCCAAGTTATTACCTCGTACCCCTTCACATCGACTCAGTACTGGTACCCCTGGCATATAGCCAAGTTATTACCTCGTACCCCTTCACATCGACTCAGTACTGGTACCCCTGGCATATAGCCAAGTTATTACCTCGTACCCCTTCACATCGACTCAGTACTGGTACCCCTGGCATATAGCCAAGTTATTACCTCGTACCCCTTCACATCGACTCAGTACTGGTACCCCTGGCATATAGCCAAGTTATTACCTCGTACCCCTTCACATCGACTCAGTACTGGTACCCCTGGCATATAGCCAAGTTATTACCTCGTACCCCTTCACATCGACTCAGTACTGGTACCCCTGGCATATAGCCAAGTTATTACCTCGTACCCCTTCACATCGACTCAGTACTGGTACCCCTGGCATATAGCCAAGTTATTACCTCGTACCCCTTCACATCGACTCAGTACTGGTACCCCTGGCATATAGCCAAGTTATTACCTCGTACCCCTTCACATCGACTCAGTACTGGTACCCCTGGCATATAGCCAAGTTATTACCTCGTACCCCTTCACATCGACTCAGTACTGGTACCCCTGGCATATAGCCAAGTTATTACCTCGTACCCCTTCACATCGACTCAGTACTGGTACCCCTGGCATATAGCCAAGTTATTACCTCGTACCCCTTCACATCGACTCAGTACTGGTACCCCTGGCATATAGCCAAGTTATTACCTCGTACCCCTTCACATAGACTCAGTACTGGTACCGCTGGCATATAGCCAAGTTATTACCTCGTACCCCTTCACATCGACTCAGTACTGGTACCCCTGGCATATAGCCAAGTTATTACCTCGTACCCCTTCACATCGACTCAGTACTGGTACCCCTGGCATATAGCCAAGTTATTACCTCGTACCCCTTCACATCGACTCAGTACTGGTACCCCTGGCATATAGCCAAGTTATTACCTCGTACCCCTTCACATCGACTCAGTACTGGTACCCCTGGCATATAGCCAAGTTATTACCTCGTACCCCTTCACATCGACTCAGTACTGGTACCCCTGGCATATAGCCAAGTTATTACCTCGTACCCCTTCACATCGACTCAGTACTGGTACCCCTGGCATATAGCCAAGTTATTACCTCGTACCCCTTCACATCGACTCAGTACTGGTACCCCTGGCATATAGCCAAGTTATTACCTCGTACCCCTTCACATCGACTCAGTACTGGTACCCCTGGCATATAGCCATATTATCGGTACTCATTGTGTATCTATTATTACTTGATTTACTTTTCTATTATTTCTCTATTTTCTCTTTCTCTGTATTGTTGGGAAAGGCTCGTGAGGAAGCATTCCACTGTTAGTTCACATGTTGTTTACGAAGCATGTGACAAATAAAATGTGATTTGAAATGAGAGAAAGACCTACACACCAGAGCCCAGTCTCACAGGAAATGACATAAAACAGGGTTAAAGGTCAAAGGTGAAAAATTTACCTGGGATTCTTCCGGCTGCATGGGTGAAGAGGTTGTCATTACAAAGTATTACCAGTGACAGAGAGAGAGAGAGAGAGAGAGAGAGAGAACAGATGATTGAATGTACACTATACAGTATAACATGCCAGTATACTCCCTAGTCAAACTCGTGAAAACAGATGGTGGTTCTCTCTCTCCCATCCTTTCTCCTTTTTTAAATTGAACCTTTATTTAACTAGGCAAGTCAGTTAAGAACAAATTCTTATTTACAATGATGGCCTAGGAACAGTGGGTTAACTGCCTTTTTTACCTTGTCAGCTTGGGGATTTGATCTAGCAACCTTTCGCTTACTGGCCCAACACTCTAACCACTAGGCTACCTGCCGCTCCTTACCAGTACAATAACATCTTAACAGACCCAGAAAAAACATCCTAATTGTCTTGCGCCATGCTGAGAGTACTAGCTGCCATATGACTTGATGTAAGAAGACAGTGAAAGAGATACACTGGCCTGTTATTACGGATGGGTACTAACTATTATAACGATCAGAGCAGAAACACAACATGTCAATCTGTGTGAACGGGCATGACCCGAGAGAGTGTGTGTATATGTGTCATTTTGTACGGTACTAGAATTGTGTATTGTGTTTTTGCCGTCACTGTATTAAGTGAAGGGTGTTGTGGTGCTTTTGGCGTGCACTGTCCATGCTGAGGGGTGTGTGGCTGTTCTAAGGTGTGTAGTGGTGTTTTTAGCATGCAGTGAAAGAATTGAAGAGTATGTGGTGTGCAGTGTCCATGCTGAAGGGTGTTATGGTGGTTTTGTGCTAACCTGCTCTGATCTCGTCTGCAGTGCGGTCGATGAGCACGTAGAGGGACCACACCACGCAAGTGATGGCGATGACATGGAACGTCACAGAACAAATGATCTTCCTCCTCTCACTAGACGTCATCTGGAGCTTCTCCCACTGAGAGAGGGAGAGAGAGAGAGAGAGAGAGAGAAACAAAAGCGGTCAAGTCAGACCCACACATGCACACACACTCAAAGACTCCATTGTGTTCTTTTAGACAGGGTTTGGGCGATTGACTATCAATGGACTTTTGCAGTCTGGCAAAGAATTCCCTCTTCAGAAGCTGCTTAAACTGAGTGCTAAATATTTGATGGCCATCATTCAGTCAGTGTAATGTGGATCATTCAGTTACACACTGATTCTGGTTAACAATTTATCAGCTGTCCAGTACCACTCAACCACATCGTTAGACCTCTCACAGATCCAACACCCAGGAGGGTTTCTTTATTGATCCATGAAACCAATGGTCAAATTCAAATACATATTGGTACATTACACATCTGAATATCTAATGCAATCTCTCAATAACCTTCATAGATGTCGACATGCTTTGAAATTCTTTAGAACAAGCATGAAAGGCCAATGGCCACAATGTATTTTTCAGCTTTCTGGTATTGATTTGATGAAAAGAAGGAAAGGGAGCCCTGAGAGGGATGACTGAATGGGGAACAGGGAGAGGAGCACTCTGCCCATCCACTCTTCTTTGTCAGAAAGGGGGTATAAGATGTGTGTGTGTGTGTTTAACTATTCTTGTGGGGTCGAAGTCATTTGACCAACTGGGGACATGTTGTT